>NC_084611.1:22135322-22272822 GCF_033978795.1 Nerophis ophidion | reverse complement strand
TAGTGGAAAAGCGGCAAATGAGTGAAAGCGACATAGAGGTTGCCATGGAGACAAGGGTTTTCTTACGTGCCTGGCTGCAGTCACAAAGCGACACCTGTCCGTCAGTAATAACAGTCCCTGATAACCTGGACAATTTCAAACCGTTATTTGTTTTTTTTATTGTTTAATTTGCAGTGCCTCACACGACGAACACTATATATATTTCTATATGACGCCGGATAACACTCCGGGAGCCGTCACTTTTTTGCGCTCGCTATCCCTGTACTTTCCCGGTTATTATCCACCGACCGCCATGTTGTTGTAGGGAGGAAAAGGGGAACGACACACATTGCGGAAAGCACATTATTCTCCGTGCGCCGGCTAAATACAAATATATTCCACAACCCCAAACATGTCTTTTTCAAAGCCTGCAGTGAAGAGAAATGTTATTGATGAGCAAAGACAATTCCAGGAACAGGATTTTTAAACACATATACCTTTTTACCTTTTGAATTCCTTCCTCTTCTTTCCTGACAATTTAAATCAATGTTCAAGTATTTTTTTTTCATTGTAAAGAATAATACATACATTTTAATTTAATTCTTTATTTTAGCTTCTGTATTTTCGACGAGGAATACTTGTGAAATATTTCTTCAAACTTATTATGATTAAAATGTACGAAAATTATTCTGGCAAATCTAGAAAATCTGTAGAATCAAAAATAAATCTTATTCCAAAGTCTTTTGAATTTCTTTTAAAATTTTTGTTCTGGAAAATCTAGAAGAAATAATGATTTGTCTTTGTAAAGCTTGGTCCAATTTGTTATATATTCTAACAAAGTGCAGAATGGATTTTAACCTATTCAAAACATGTCATCCAAATTCTAAAATTAATCTTAATCAGAAAAAAATACTAATGATGTCCCATAAATTCTTTTTTAAAAAATGTTCAGAAAGATTCGAATTAGCTAGTTTTTCTCTTAATTTTTTCCGGTTGAATTTTGAATTTTAAAGAGTCAAAATTGAAGATAAACTATGTTTCAAAATTTAATTTTCATTTTTTTGGTGTTTTCTCCTCTTTTAAACCGTTCAATTAAGTATTTTTTTAATCATTTATTCCATACAAAAAACCTACCGTAAAAGGAAAAAAAAATTTATGTACGACGGAATGACAAACAGAAATACCCATTTTTTATATATGTAGATTTATTTATTAAAGGTAAATTGAGCAAATTGGCTATTTCTGGCAATTTATTTAAGTGTGTATCAAACTGGTAGCCCTTCGCATTTATCAGTACCCAAGAAGTAGCTCTTGGCTTCAAAAAGGTTGGTGACCTCTGCTGTAAAGTATTTAAACAGCAACATTATGCTCGGTTAGCGTATTCGTTGAAGAAAAATCCAATGATCAAATAACAGCTCCTACATCAAGATGAGGAGTTGACATGGTATCATTTTAAGATGTTTAGCAAAGCTTGTAAAAAAAAAAAAAAAGTTATCATTTATGACACGATCAACTTGAAAACCAACAGTTTAAGGACCTCGCCTCTTAAAAGGGTAGCAAACGAGCAAGTAATAATGTTAGAACGTCATTAAAAAAAAAAAATTTGAAAAAGGGGAGCTTTAACATGGAGATGACAAAGCGCATATGAGCAATGCTAGAATTAGTATTTTCGTGTAGCAATGCAAGTATGGTCCGTGCACATTCTCACAGTTTTAAACATCCACATTTCAGCCTCCTAGCACAAAGACAAGAATGTCACACTTGCATCTTTTACAAACTCAGCGCCCCGTCATCGTTACACTTCCTTGTCACTGTCAACATAAACTCCATGCAAGTCGTCCAAGAAAGCAGTGGAAGGGAATACAGTACACACCAACGGAATTCCTACACTGTAAAAAAAAAAAATCTGGAAAAAACGGTCATTTACTGGCAGCTACGGCTGCCAAACGGAAACCACAGGATTAAAGTAAAACATTGTAAACCAAATAATGATCAAAAACATCCATCCATCCATCCATCCATTTTCTACCGCTTATTCCCTTTTGGGGTCGCGGGGGGCGCTGGCGCCTATCCCAGCTACAATCGGGCGGAAGGCGGGGCACACCCCGGACAAGTCGCCACCTCACCGCAGGGCCAACACAGACAGACAGACAACATTCACACTCACATTCACACACTAGGGCCAATTTAATGTTGCCAATCAACCTATCCCCAGGTGCATATTTACAGAAATTTCATGAAACGTTTTGCGAGGAAATATCGTAATTTTACAGATTTTTACTAAATTATTAAAATTATTCACCTTCAATAAAGTGACAATGCTGGCAGTTCCACAGAAAAATACAATTGTTTTACAGATTTTTTTATGAATTGTTAGGATCAGGGGTCTCTCATTCACTTTACCGGGGGGCCACTGGATGCAGGAACTTGGTGCAAAGTGGGTTCACCTTCCAAGAATGGCAATCCCGCCCTAGCGACAAACTTACCGATCCTACCATTGTACTGCCAGAATTTCAGTGACAATTAAGTAGGATTGACCCAATATTTGCCCGGGCAAATATATCGCGGTGGTACCGTGACAGGGCTTTGTCGCACTCTGCGTTCGCTCTATCACGGAATCAACAGCGTGCCGGCTAAGGCGCATGATGAGTATGGCTTCGACGCACATATGTTAGCAACTGCAAGACATACTTGGTCAACAGCCACACAGGTCACACTGACGGTGGCCGTACAAACAACTTTAACACTATTACAAATATGCGCCACACTGTGAACCCACACCAAACAAGAATGATAAACACATTTCAGGAGAACATACTCACTGTAACACAACATAAACACAACATAGCAAATACCCACAATCCCATGCAGCGCTGACTCTTCCGGGCTACACCCCCGCTACATCACCGCCCCCTTTCGTGCGTGGTTGAAGTGCGCGGGGTTTGGTGGTGGGGGTGTATATTGTAACACATGGAATTCTGGGTATTGTTTCTGTAGTGTTGATATTGTGTTACGGTGAAGATGTTCTCCTGAAATGTGTTTGTCATTCTTGTTTGGTGTGGGTTCACAGTGAGGCGCATATTTGTAACAGTGTTAGTTGTTTGTACGGCCACCGTCAGTGTGACCTGTATGGCTGTTGGCTGTGATCAAGTATGTCATGCAGTCTCCAATGTGTGTCATATTGCAGAGAAAGATTTAAAATTGTTAGTATGGTCATGTCTTTAATGTCCTCTGTGTTCTTTGATGTTTGATGTTTCCCTCTTACACACATGGAAGAGGGATGTGTACTATGGCTATGAGTTGTCGTTGTTTTTTTTTGTTTTTTTTTTCCCTTGGCCTCAGTCTGCACCCCCTCTCCAAGGCCCAGGCTAAGACCGATTTTTTTAATTTCATTTTAATGTTCTATTCCCCCCCCCCCCCCCCTTGTTTACCTGTATTTCATCTTTTTTTGTAAGGGGCGCTGGAAGCCGGCAGACCCGTCAGCGATCCTGTTCTGTCTCCCTGTAATGTTTGTCTGATCTTGAATGGGATTGTGCTGAAAATTGTAATTTTCCTGAAGGAACTCTCCTGACGGAATGAATAAAGTACTATCTAATCTAATCTAATCTAATAAACCTTTATACATATATTTTCCGACTTGAATGTAAAAATACACATAAATATTCAAAAAATAAGATTTACCTTAAAATTACATATAAAACTGTTGAATTGTTAGTATGGACATTGACTTTTATATAACAAGCTACGTATTTAATAAAAGTTAATTACTGTAATTTTACATGAATTTGAAAGTAATTTGAGAAAACAGAAAATGAAATGTATAATTAATTTGGTATTTTTCTGTAAAAAAATTGAAATATACATAGTATGTCATTACTAGCATATTGCTTAAAATAACAGGCGGTTTGTTTATTTACAGATAATGTCTTCAATTCTACAGTTTTATAACCTATTTAAAAAAAAAAATTACAGTAGAAATTTAGAGTAAATTAACCGTAAAAATAAGATTTTTTTTTTACAGTGTATGCAAAAAAAAGAATATCTCATCATGTGTGCAGATGTGCTTGTTAATGTCTAATTTGCTGCGTTTGTTTGGTCGACAGATGTGGCAGTGCCATGACTCAGAGTCTGGCTTCTTCTCCGATTGACTTCTTCCACTCATATTTGACCTACTAAAGAAACCACATTGTCCTCTTACAATTCATCACTTCAAGTTTGCTTAAGTAAGAAGAAACTCAATTTGGGTCATGGCTGTTTTTGTCTCTTTTTAGGGCTTGATTTACAAAACCCAAAAGCAGTAAAGTTATAATGATTTTCAAATCATTTTCAACTTATATTCAATTGAATAGACTGCAAAGACAAGATATTTAACTTTCGAACTGGGTATCAACATTTTTTTTTGCAAATAATCATTAAGTTAGAAGTAAATGTTTGGGAATTAAGGCAAACAATTTTAGAAGCTTTTCTGGTGGACTTATTTCCCATTCTTGCTTGATGTACAGCTTAAAGGCCTACTGAAATTAGATTTTCTTATTTAAACGGGGATAGCAGGTCCATTCTATGTGTCATACTTGATCATTTCGCGATATTGCCGTATTTTTGCTGAAAGGATTTAGTAGAGAACATCGGCGATTAAGTTCGCAACTTTTGGTCGCTAATAAAAAAGCCTTGCTTTTACCGGAAGTCGCAGACGATGATGTCACCGGTGTGAGGGCTCCTCACATCCTCACATTGTTTTCAATGGGAGCCTCCAACAGCAAGAGCTATTCGGACCGAGAAAACGACAATTTCCCCATTAATTTGAGCGAGGATGAAAGATTTGTGAATGATGATATTGATAGCAAAGGACTACAAAAAAATAAATAAATAAAAAAAGTGGGAAAAAAAAGGCGATTGCATTGGGAGCAATTCAGATGTTTTTAGACACTAGGATAATTCTGGGAAATCCCTTATCTTTCTATTGTGTTGCTAGTGTTTTAGTAAGTTAAATAGTACCTGATAGTCGGAGGGGTGTGTCCACGGGTGTCTTGACGCCAGTGTCTGAGGTAAGTCGACGGCAGCTGCGTGGACGGCGCAAGCTCTGCAGATGTCCGGTCAGAGGCGACATTTTACCACAATTTCCTCACCCAAACCTGACGGTTGACAAGTGGTCGGGATCTATGTTCGCTTGACCGCTCTGATCCATAGTAAAGCTTCACCTCCGGGAATTTTAAACAAGGAATCACCGTGTGTTTGTGTGGCTAAAGGCTAAAGCTTCCCACCTCCATCTTTTCACTTTGACTTCTCCATTATTAATTGCACAAATTGCAAAAGATTCAGCAACACAGATGTCCAGAATACTGTTTAATTGCGCGATAAAAAGAGACGATTTTTAGGCGCAAGTGGTGTTGCGCTAATATGTCCCCTCCAACTCAAGACGTCACGCGCACGCTTCATCATTCCGGGCTGTTTTCAACAAGAAACTCCGCGGGAAATTTTAATTGGAATTTTGTAAACTAAAAAGGCCGTATTGGCATGTGTTGCAATGTTAATATTTCATCATTGATATATAAACTATCAGACTGCGTGGTCGGTAGTAGTGGGTTTCAGTAGGCCTTTAAGTTAAGACTTAAGGGACGGCGTGGCACAGTTGGGAGAGCGACCGTGCCAGCAACCTGAGGTTTCCTGGTTGGATCCCTACCTTCTACCAACCTTGTCACGTCTTTTGTGTCCTTGAGCAAGACACTTCACCCTTGCTCCTAATGGGTAGGGGTTAGGGCCTTGCATGGCCGCTCCCGCCATCAGTGTGTGAATGAGTGAATGTAGAAATAGTGTCAAAGCGCTTTGAGTACCTTGAAGGTGATGTTATAAAAAAAAGGTGATGTAACACAGTGGTGAACATGCCCTTTCCCAACTACTTTGGCAGGTCTAAATTAATTATTTGCAAAACAAAATAAAGTTTATGAGTTTGAACATCAAACATTCATTTGAATATGGGTTGAAAAGGATTTGCAAATCATTGTATTCCGTTTATATTTACATCCAACACAATTTTCCAACTCATACGGAAACGGGGTTTGTAATAGTGTTTGTCCATCACTTGGTTTGTTAGCTATCTATATTTTAGGAACTGACAGACAGGTGGTTACCATCAGCACGGAGAATGGGTTCATTGTGACTCAAACAGGAACGATAGAAAACCCCTTCAACATATGCGAAAAATTGCGGTCCACATTATTTGTTTCTGTTGTGGTTGTTTACATGCAGGCTTGTTCTCGCAGGTTCGCGGAAAATAACATGAAATGTTGGAATAGTTTCATTTATAGCCAGTTTCCGCCTAACTCACAATCCAATGGACAAATAGTGATCCAAATAATACTCGCCTTCACACTTTGCAAGCTAATTAATAGCGTTTGCAGGCTGTCAAGTAGGGCTTCATGCATGCCAGATACCAGACTCCAGACAGGGTGGGAGGCACATGTGTTTATGTCTGATGCCAGCGGGCTTGTACGTTGTAGGGCTTGATATGTGTTTCACAGCCAGTATTGTAGCAGGAAACACATGTTTTCAGCTGACATGGGGGACAGAGAGGGGGAGACCGCTAAGCTCCACAGCTGCACAAAAGGAAAACAGAAAGGAGACTATAAACATACTCGTCTATCCGTTGGGGTTCTGTTTGGGGGTTAAAAGTGCTGGGGTTTGACACAACAACTCAAATGTGACACTTCTTCTTTCACGGTGAGTGTGTGAATGTTAAAGTGTTGGTCCTGTGTGATACTTATTGTGCGTTGTGGATTCGGTGATATCGAAATATTTCTCTGATTTCTGTTAGGTCAGTCAACCAAAGAAAGTGAGTCAGTAGACAGCACAGAAGAAAAACGTTCCCAGGATTAAAGGATCAGACATGTATGTTTGGTTTCTGTACACATTAAGGGGAGTATTTTGAAGGCACATTTTGACTGCAGGAACTTTAACATAGCCTATTGTACAATGGACTGCAGGAACTTTTGTCTAAATGTATTTCCTGGGTAGTTTATCTATCCTTAAAAGAGTCCCGGCTAGTTGAAAGGTGCCAGAACTTTTGTTCTGCTGCATGGAAAATGTTTGATGGAATGACTACTCATTGGATTTAATTTTTTAAATTAAATGCAGGTCAAAACACGCTGACTGTAGATGAACAGACAATGACGCATAAACTATTTTAACCCATTTTTTACTATGACAAAACAAAAGTAAACTACAGTCTGATGTGGAAATGTTTATTGAAAAACCACATCACTGCCTCCTATTACAATGATTAGGGTTATGGATATGCTATTAGTTTTTTTCAAACATGCATATAGTCTACATCATGGGTGTCAAACTCTGGCCCGTGGGCCAAATTTGGCCCGCCGTGTAATTTGATTTGGCCCTTGAGGCAATATCAATTTGACATTCGAGCTGGCCCGCTGGTATCACACACACCCCCGCTGTAAAACCGCAAATTCTCATACTTGCCAACCCTCCCCATTTTCCCGAGAGACTCCCGAAGTTCAGTGCCTCTCCTGAAAATCTCCCGAGACATCCATTTTCCCCAATTTCTCCCAATTTTCACCCGGACAACAATATTGGGGGCGGGCCTTAAAGGCACTGCCTTTAGCGTCCTCCTCAACCTGTCGTCCACGTCCGCTGTTCCTCCATACAAACAGCGTGCCGGCCCAGTCACATAATATATGCGGCTTTTACACACAGACACAAGTAAATGCATCGCATACTTGGTCAACAGCCGAGGGTGGCCGTATAAACAACTTTAACACTGTTACAAATATGCACCACACTGTGAACCCACACCAAACAAGAATGACAAACACATTTCAGGAGAACATCCGTAACACAAGTTAACACAACAGAACAAATAACCATAACCCCTTGCAGCACTAACTCTTCCGGGATGCAACAATATACACCCCCCTACCCCCAACCCCGCCCACCTAAACCTCCCCATGCACTTTCTCTTGCCACTTCAAGGCTTGAATGTTTGATTCATTCCTTATTGTTATTTTATTTTCAAATGTATTATTAGCCTGTTGAAAAAGTTTATTTTGATAATTACCTCAGAAGGCTGCAAATATAAAAGAGGCATTAAAGTTTCTCTCAATTTTTTTTATATGCCTTTGATATTTTATTATTATTATTATTATTATTATTATTATTATTATTATCATTATTGGAAACTTGATTTTGCATGTCACTTTAAAGTTATATAAGCCTTGCTGGTTCAATATTCAATGCAAAACTTGTTTGGGTCCCTATTAAAAGTTTCATTTGTTCAACCTTGGCCCGCGACTTTGTTCAGTTTTAAATTTTGGCCCATTCTGTATTTGAGTTTGACACCCCTGGTCTACATTTTAATTTTGTATGGAATAATATGCATGACAAGTCGAACTGGAGTGTCAAACCATCATCCCACATGACCTGATGTGATGCAAGACAAATTTCATGACACTAACAGCTCTCTCCAAGCCGCCACAGAATGATAAATACAGCAAACGTGATGATAACCATGGAACCAGAAATCTAATGAGGGAAAAACGGAAATTTCCGTTTTTGGTCCGGCCCTCACTGACTTGGGAGCATTGCAAAATTATGTGCGTCCCAAAGTCACCAGCCTTGGCGCCACTATAGACAGCGATTTTGTCGGACCTGGACATGGATTTTTTGTGCTCCTTCGACGCAGCGGGATTAAAGGACGAGCCAGGCGTGAGTCCAGGTACATATTTGTTTATTTAAACACTATAATAAAAAATAAACAGGCTAAAGGCGCTCATAATAAGGTACAGAACTTGGCTACAAAAATATAAAAAAAAACACTTGCTCGATCGGCATGAATGATAATGAACACACAAAAGAAACTATCAACGATACTCAATAAACCAAGAACTAGCACTGAGGCAAAAAATACAAAAGGCTTAGTCAAAATAAAGTAGCAGCGTGGCAAGGCATGAAGGGTGCGTGGTCGTGGTCAAAATATGCAGGCATCTACAAAAGGCAATGAAAGCAAATAGCAAAGTTCCCAGAACGATGAACAGAAAACAAATGACTTAAGTCAGGGGTGTCAAACTCAAATACAGAGTGGGCCGAAATTTAAAACCGAACTAAGCCGTGGGCCGAGGTTGAACAAATTAACCTTTTAATAGGGACCCAAACAAGTTTTGCATTGAACATTGAACAAGCAAGGCTTGTATATTGTAGCACCCCAAAAGAGTTAGTGCTGCAAGGCGTTCTGGGTATTGGTTCTGTTGTTACGGTGCGGATGTTCTCCCGAAATGTGTAATTCTTGTTTGGTGTGGGTTCACAGTGTGGCGCATATTTGTAACAGTGTTAAAGTTATTTATACAGCCACCCTCAGTGTGACTTGTAAGGCTGTTGACCAAGTATGCCTTGCATTCACTTGTGTGTGTGTATAAGCCGCATATATTATGTGACTGGGCCAGCACGCTGTTTGTATAGAGGAAAAGCGGACGTGGAGACAGGTTGTAGAGAACGCCAAAGGCAGTGCCTTCAAAGCCCACCCAAAATATTGTTGTCCTAGATGAAATTCGAGAGGGGCACTGAACTTCGGGAGTCTCCCGGGAAAATCGAGAGGGTTGGCAAGTAAGAGTGTTAGCGGTGAATGCGGTGTTACAGCGGCGGGCCAGTTCTAATGTTAATTTGATATTGCCTCAAGGGCCAAGTGAAATTACACAGTGGGCCAAATTAGGCCCGCGGGCCAGAGTTTGACACCCATGTAGTAGCAGTGGTAATGAGAAACAGGTGTGAGAGCTGAGGGACGGGGCGTGACTAGGATGGCAAGGTGAAAATCAATGGGTTGGCATAGAAACAAACAAAACCAGGAAATGCAAAACGTGAAACAAGAGTCCAAAAACAAAAAAAAACATGACAAAACATAAACCTTGCTTAACAGGCATGACAGATTTTAAACTTGACAAACAAGTCAATGGCGTTTTAAAATCGTGTTTTTATCACCTTCGTCTTTTAGTAAAGGTTCAACCGTTTTTATCTTTTAACCTTTTTGAACAAGTGGTGCATGCTTTTATTTCAAGTCGCCTGGACTACTAATGCACTTTATGCTGGCATTAGCCAAAAAGCTCTCTCCCGGTTGCAGTTAGTCCAGAACGCGGCAGCACAACTTTTGACAGAGGCCAGGAAACGCCAGCATATAACCCCAATTCTTCAGAGTTTGCACTGGCTCCCTGTTCATTTTAGAATTGATTTTAAGACATTGCTGTTTGTTTTTAAATCTTTACATGGACTGGCACCTCAATACGTCTCGGACCTTATCCAAATTTACATCCCTGCGCGCGCTCTGAGGTCCGAGAGCCAGTTCCAGCTCGTGGTGCCCAAGACCAGACTTAAGACCAGGGGAGACAGGGCCTTCTCTGTGGTCGGCCCTAAGCTCTGGAACACTCTGCCCCTCCATGTTCAAACTGCTTCCACAGTGGAGGGTTTTAAGTCTCGTCTTAAGACCCACTTTTATTCTTTGGCTTTTAACACTACGTGAGTTGTGTGGTCCTCTGTCCTCTGTTGTCCTCTGTGTTTTTATACTTTTTGATGTCTATTTTACAGTTTTAATTGATTTTACCCTTTAAAATTGTTTTTAATCATATTTATTTTATATTGTTTTTGTATTTGTTTTATATTTATTTTTTTGTTTTTATTCAGTCATTGGTGGAGCAGGATATTGTTTTTTAATATTGTTTTTAACATGGCTGTGCAGCACTTTGGAAACATTCTTGTTGTTTAAATGTGCTATATGAATAAAGTGGATTGGATTGGATTGGATAATTATAAACTTAACATTTTTGATTCCAAAAATGTAAATAATGCAGCACAAGGGCCGGCGTGGCGCAGTGGTAGAGTGGCCGTGCGCAACCCGAGGGTCCCTGGTTCAATCCCACCTAGTCCCAACCTCGTTGTGTCCTGAGCAAGACACTTCACCCTTGCTCCTGATGGGTGCTGGTTAGCGCCTTGCATGGCAGCTCCCTCCATCAGTGTGTGAATGTGTGTGTGAATGGGTAAATGTGGAAGTAGTGTCAAAGCGCTTTGAGTACCTTGAAGGTAGAAAAGCGCTATACAAGTACAACCCATTTTTTATTTATCACTAATATACATTATCTCAATGTAGTAGCTGCAAATAGTTAGTTACTTGAGTTTTACTTAGTTTATCAAACAGTTGTTAGGTCCTGTCATTGTTGATAGGGATGTTGTCTGTACAGGTTGCAAAGGTTTTATGATGACAGAAATTTCAAATCAGGGGTCTAAAACGTAATTTAATTGGGGGGCGCTGACGGTTAAAGGCCTACTGAAACCCACTACTACCGACCACGCAGTCTGATAGTTTATATATCAATGATGAAATATTAACATTGCAACACATGCCAATACGGCCTTTTTAGTTTAGTAAATTACAATTTTAAATTTCCCGCGGAGTTTCTTGTTGAAAACATCGCGGAATGATGACGCGTGCGCGTGACGTCACGGACTGTAGAGGACATATTAGCGCAGAACCATTTGCGGCTAAAAGTAGTCTCTTTTCATCGTGGAGTTAAATAGTATTCTGGACATCTGTGTTGCTGAATCTTTTGCAATTTGTTCAATTAATAATGGAGAAGTCAAAGTAGAAAGATTGAGTTGGGAAGCTTTAGCCTTTAGCCACACAAACACACGGTGATTCCTTGTTTAAAATTCCCGGAGGTGAAGCTTTACTATGGATTAGAGCGGCCAAGCGAACATGGTTCCCGACCACTTGTCAACCGGCAGGTTTCGATGAGAAAACTGTGGTAAAAAGTCACCTCTTACTGGAGATCTGTGGAGTTTGCGCTGTCCTTGTCTGCGTGAGAACGTATACTCGAATATCACGATATAGTCATTTTCTATATTGGACAGAAACAAACCCGCGATATATCGTGTATATCGATATATCGCCCAGCCCTACTTCACATTAATATGGGAAATATTTAAAGTATTCTTAGTTATCGCTCTATGAACACATAGACGTATTGCTTTTTTACCAAATACTGCACATTGTTCGTAACCCGCAGCTATCCTAGCTTAGTTTACGCCAACACCCTACGAAGTGCTGAGTGTGAAACAGAATAAAACAGGCTTTGATTCAAAGTTAACTCAAAAAGAATGTTAGTGATAATGTGCGTGTAGCTTCATTTAGGCTCCTTTTTGTTTCCTCGATCTCAACACGCAACCCCATCCCCCTGTTGTGACTCATGTTTACTCACACTGAACTTGAGATTTAGCAGTTGCTCTCCTCTGCACTCCATCTGCAGATGTAACCTGACAACACATTCACACTGTGCACACACACACAGGCCTGAGAAAAAAGTGGAACAGAAGAGGAAATCTGTTATCTTTTCCTTGAGCAATAAAAACCAAATAGGAGTTGACGTCTTCTTCCTCCAGGCTTGCCTTGCTGCTTTCCTCTCATTTCCTCGACCGTCCGTGGCGGATATATTCTTATATAGCAGAAGAAATTTGTCAGGAAACCTCAGCTTGATGCCTCTTTTGTGAGTGTATACAAAATGATTCCTATTTACTCCTGGTGTGTTTGACCTCTTTGAATTATGCTTTATTGAATGTTAATGGAAGAAGTCAACGTTTGACTGAAGGATAAAACTCAAACTCATCATCTAAATGAGTACTATAACTTCCTGTGTGACTCAAGCAATTGACAAAACTTCAATAGATGACAATTTCCGCCATGCATGAACTCCCCTGATCCTAAGTCCCACCCTTTCCTTCCACTGGTCTCGGTCACAGGCGTCTGAGGCATGCAGGAAGGACGCAACAAAAGACATACAGTTGTAGATAGAATTAAGCGAGGTGAACAGTGTGTATTACTTTCCTGCAATTGTCGGGCGACTATTGATGACCCAACATAGCATTCAGCGACTTAGTCCAACAAGAACACTCAAGCTCAATCAAACAATCAATTTTTATTTATATAGCCCTAAATCACAAATCTCTCAAAGGACTGTACAAACCATTACGACTACGACATCCTCGGAAGAACCCACAAAAGGGCAAGGAAAACTCAAACCCAGTGGGCAGGGAGAATTCACATCCAGTGGGACGCCAGTGACAATGCTGACTATGAGAAACCTTGGAGAGGACCTCAGATGTGGGCAACCCCCCCCCCCCCCTCTAGGGGACAGAAAGCAATGGATGTCGAGCGGGTCTAACATGATACTGTGAAAGTTCAATCCATAGTGGCTCCAACACAGCCGCGAGAGTTCAGTTCAAAGCGGATCCAAGACAGCAGCGAGAGTCCCGTCCACAGGAAACCATCCCAAGCGGAGGCGGATCAGCAGCCAAAATGAATTACATGGCGGGATAAATTTGGCCCGTGGGCCAGAGTTTGACACCCATGCCCTAAACTGATTCATAATTTTAAAAAATCAATTTGAAGAAAAGAATACATTTTTCAAAAATACATGTGTTCAAAATCCATCTCCAGATCGGGGAAGAAACCCTGCCCCATGTGGGGGAGTTCAAGTACCAACTCATACATAGAGCGGACGACAGAGAGCCCTGATCATCGATGCCTGCAAACAGGCCTGATACCCCATGATGATGATGATTCAAACAGTGTTACTGTTCAAACTGTGTGGAATGTTGCAGTGGTCAAAAATATTAAATATATTTGTCAAATAAAACCCCTGCCTAGTTTTTAATGGAAACTCGAACCTACCACGCTACTGGATTTTAATGTTGGTCAATTTGGTGGTACTTGGAGAGCCAAGTGTTTTCTGGGGTGGTACTTGGTGAAACAATAAAAACGAGTTTCAGAACCACGGATCTAATTTGAAATTTGTTTTGCACTTGCAGAGAACTGAAGAGCTCTAAACGTCTACATTGACCATGACTCGGACACTGTTATTGCTCCTGGCTGCTCTTTGCTACTCCCTTGCGGACAATGTAAGTACTACACTTCGTGTTTGCAAAGAAAGTGGTGAAAGTGCCATACCACAAATTTTCTTTCTGAGTGGATACACAGTAAAATTCAGGCTTGTATCGGTAAAACCAATCAGATACCGATACTTTGTGCAAGTATATCTAATTTGTCTGGTATTCAACTTTATATGCAATAAGCTCCAAATAGCCTACAATAAAAATATATGTACTGTTGCGATCTGTGACTCAGATCTTCACATGTTTATTTTTCCATCTTTGTTTCATTCTCTTCTGACCCACTTACTTCCTGTTTAGTCCGTTACCATGGTTACACATTGATTTCACCTGCTCCTCGTTTTCTACACACCTGGTTCTCCTTGATTTCTCCCTATATAAGCTTTCCTCTTTTCTTTGTTCAGTCTCGGATCCTAATTTGCCCACGCGCAACAGTGACGACTCTCGACCTTCATCTTTGTATGTATATTCTCGCTAGCTTTTACGCTAAGCCATTTGTTTATTTAATAAATCCATTTATAACTTACCTTGTTGTGTTCATCGCTTCGACGCATCCCCGGAAGAACCAATCCGGCATTACAATGCCACACAAGCGTCACAGTAGGATCCGAGCATCAAAATGTTTTTCCGCGTCGAAACCACGGGAGGAACCCTTCGACTTGGGTTTGTGGTTGGAGCTCGTGGCTTGGGAGCAGGAAAGACTTGACTGTGGGCCTGAAGTCCCCTCCGAAGCCGTTCGCGCTGCCCCGAAGAGGCGGGGGGTCCAGTGGAGAGGCCCCCCGCACGGCAGTAATGTTCCAGCACCACTTATTCCTCCCCATGGACACAGCAAGTTTCACCCCGTCCAGGATTCACCCGTCATTACCGGTAATCCTGCTTGTTTTTTTTCAAATCATTCCTTAAGCTGCCATGACACTTTTTCTGACACAAGCGATGACGTCAATTGGGGAACGCCCACCGGTGACGCAACACCGGCCTCTGTTGATGACATTTTTTCAGAAGATTTTTATATTGTGGACAGTAATTCTCATTCCCAACCTTTTTTGAATATCAATAACATTCATGACAAGATACAGAATTATCAGGATATTTTTTCTTATTATTCTAGTCAACCTCAGTCACCTAGTTTTTCTCCTACACCTCCTTTAAAACCTCATTCTCCGGCCAAGTCCAAGGTGTTTCCTCCCTTTTCTAAAGGAAATTCTGGACAAATTAAAGGGGAGGAGTCGGCCCGCCTCCAAGCCTCCCACCACCCTCCCTTAAGGTCAGTCCCTGACCATAGGGAACGGGTCTGGGATCCCCGTCTGGAGGAAGGGGCTATGACCTATAGCTGTGCTACGGAGGTAGCACAGATACTACCCTCTAAACCACAGCCACCATGTAGACCTCCTCCACCTGTTTTTCCCCCGGCCAAATCTCAACGGCCTTGTAGACCTCCTCCACCTGTTTTTCCCCTGGCCAAGTCTCAACGGCCTTGTAGACCTCCTCCACCTGTTTTTCCCCCGGCCAAGTCTCAACGGCCTTGTAGACCTCCTCTACCTGATTTTTCCCCGGCCAAATCTCAACGGCCTTGTAGACCTCCTCCACCTGTTTTTCCCCCGGCCAAGTCTCAACGGCCTTGTAGACCTCCTCCACCGGTGTTCGGACTCGCGAGGTCATTACCTCCAGCACGTCCTCCACCACCGGTGTTCTGCACTGCTCCCAGTCTGGTTCTCACACCAGCACATGACTCTCGCCTGGTTTTCAAGCCAGAATTAGACTCTCGCCTGGTTTTCACACCAGAAAATGTTGCTAGCCTGGTTCTCAAGCCAGCACTAGACTCCCACCTGGTTCTCACACCAGCCTCCGACCCAGAACTGGTTCTCATACCAGTTACAGACTTTAGCCTGGAGCCCACTCCAGTACCAGCTCCAGAGCTGGAGCCTACTCCAGTACCAGCTCCACGCCGCCAAGCGCCGGTACCAGCTCCACGCCGCCAAGCGCCGGTACCAGCTCCGCGCCGCCAAGCACCGCCGACGACGGGGCTGGAGCCCACACCAGCGTCGACGACGGGGCTGGAGCCCACACCAGCGTCGACGACGGGGCTGGAACCTTCACCTGTGTCGACAGGGCTGGAGCCCACTCCAGTGCCAGCTCCTCGACAAGCGCCGGTACCAGCTCCACGCCGCCAAGCACTGCCGACGAAGAAGCTGGAGCCCACACCGGCGCCGACGATGAGGCTGGAGCTCACACCAGTCACGACTCCTGCGGCTCCCAGGCCGCCTCCGACGACTCCTGCGGCTCCCAGGCCGCCTCCGACGACTCCTGCGGCTCCCAGGCCGCCTCCGACGACTCCTGCGGCTCCCAGGCCGCCTCCGACGACTCCTGCGGCTGCAGCACCCGCATCATCCTCGCCAGCTGCAGCACCCGCATCATCCTCGCCAGCTGCACTCGGGCCTGCTTTGGCTGCAGTCCCCGCACCCTCGTCTGCTGCTTCCAAGCCTGCTGGGATTTCGGTGCTGAGGCGTCGTCCACCACGTCGATCACGGGCGTGGCCTCTGCGAGGTCATCCTCCTCGCCAGACACTCCCTCCTCCATGTCGGCCACGGATGTGGCCGTGCCCGGGTCGTCCGCCTCGCCGGGCACCTCATCCTGCGATGCGGCCACTAATGTGGCCTTTTCGAGGTCGCCCGCCAAAACTTTTTCGGCAGCGGCGTTCCATCCGCCGCCGCCACTTGACTTGTCCTCGGTGGATTCGGGGACACACGACTTGGCGACCCTCCACCGTGGCCTCCCTCCGCCCTCCCTTCGTTTGTGGACTCTGTTTTTGGGGAGGGGGTTCAAGTTGTTTCTTATTTGTTTTTGTTTTCTTTGAGACATCTGGAATCTGTCTTTTTGGGGGGGGGAATACTGTTGCGATCTGTGACTCAGATCTTCACATGTTTATTTTTCCATCTTTGTTTCATTCTCTTCTGACCCACTTACTTCCTGTTTAGTCCGTTACCATGGTTACACATTGATTTCACCTGCTCCTCGTTTTCTACACACCTGGTTCTCCTTGATTTCTCCCTATATAAGCTTTCCTCTTTTCTTTGTTCAGTCTCGGATCCTAATTTGCCCACGCGCAACAGTGACGACTCTCGACCTTCATCTTTGTATGTATATTCTCGCTAGCTTTTACGCTAAGCCATTTGTTTATTTAATAAATCCATTTATAACTTACCTTGTTGTGTTCATCGCTTCGACGCATCCCCGGAAGAACCAATCCGGCATTACAATGCCACACAAGCGTCACATGTACACCTGTTTTTTTTTTATAATACCAAGACTATTCTCATATGCCAGTAATTGTCTTCAATAAACAAATGGCAGACTGAATGACTGAGCACATAACGTACTTAGGACCCGAAAGATGATGACCTGGGCAGGGCGAAGCCAGAGGAAACTCTGGATGAGGCCCGCAGCGAAAGACTAATCTTCTAGACCAGGGGTGTCAAACGTACGGCCCGAGGGCCGGATCAGGCCCGCGGACAGGTTTTATCCGGTCCGCGGGAGGAGTTTGCTAAGTATAGAAAATAACCAGAAATTTTTGAATGAAAGAAACTGCTGTTCAAAATGTGTCCACTGGATGTCGCAATAGAAATTATTTGTATCTTTGTAGACGATGCTACATATGTACAAAATAAACCACAGGATGATCCAACTACACAAATGACATAGGGTAATTTGATTTTGATACGATTTTTTTATCCTGATAGATTGAAAATTAACACCAATTATGAACATTATCACATAATTTATTCATACACTATAAATAACAACAAATACATTATACATACTATTAACCGCATTAGGTAATTGTAAAAAAAACAAAAAAAACATGATTTGTACAATTTTAGAATGTGCTTGTTCTATTTTTGTAAACAACGAAAACAATCTGAAGTTGTCTTTATTTTTAAGTTATCGTGCCGTGATTTTACCTTTCCGGCCCACTTGGGAGTAGATTTTTCTCCATGTGGCCCCCGTTCTAAAAGGTGTGTGACACCACTGTTCTAGACTAAAAGGCAGACGAAAACATACTTCCCACCAATCGTGTTTTATTTAAACAAGATCTCAATGATTTAGTCCAGGGGTGTCCAAACATTTTCCACCAAGGACCGCATACTATATTTATTGGTATAAAAAAAAAATAAAAAAAAAACACAGACATATACTATATATTTAAAATAAATAATTTGTGTCTGTTTTGTATTGTGGGTGACAAAGCGTATTATTACTATCAAAATGTTATTTTTTCCATCTATTTTCCTGAAATTCTTATTGTTGTTTTTTTCTTTTTTTTTCAACAATGTACTGCGGGCCAAAAAAACCCGAGCTGTGGGCCGCAAATGGCCCCCAGGCCGTACTTTGGACACCCCACCTCCTTTACATTGAGTTCCTGTCATTGATATGCATTAGCTTAAAGTATCAAAAGTATCGATATTTTGATTTGGCGATATCAATATTAGAGCATTCAAATCTGGTATCGGTGGTATATATATATATACTGTGTATATATATATATACTGTGTGTATATATATATATACACAGTATATATATATACACACACACATATATACATATATACATATATATATGTCTTAATTGGGTTATCCAGAGAATAGTGCTCGATACCGTGGTAGAGCGCAATATGTGTGTGTGTGAAAAATCACAAGACTGCTTCATCTCTACAGAACTGTTTCATGAGGGGTTCCCTCAATCGTCAGGAGATTTTCCTGATGATTGAGGGAACCCCTCATGAAATCCATGACTCTTTCAGGCTATATTATACACCCCGCTAGCACCAACAACCCCCCCCCCCCCTTCCGTGTGTCGGTTGAGGTGAACGAGGGTGTATAATATAGTCAGGAATAGTCATGGATGCAAAGGATTCTGGGTATTTGTTGTGTTGCGTTTATGTTGTGTTACTGTGGGGATGTTCTCCCGAAATGTGTTTGTCATTCTTGTTTGATGTGGGTTGACAGTGTGGTGCATATTAGTAAGAGTGTTAAAGTTATTTATATCACAACCTTCAGTGTACTCTGTGTCACCCATTATGCCTTGCAGTCGTGTATGTGTATCTGCGGAAGCCACATACAACATGTTACTGGACTGGCAAGATGTTTGTACATGTTGTAAAAGGCGTTTAAGGCAATGGCTTCATGGCACACCCTTACTACTGTTACTACTGCAAGACAAGTCTGTCACAAGGGCGCTACACCTGGCGGCACAACCATGTTCTGAAGTGTTTAGCGGCCACGTTAGAGGCCAGAAGAGTGAAGATCAATGCCCTGCCCCCGCCAAAAGTACATCCTACAGTCACAAGAGAGTTCATCCGAGAAGGTGCAGAGTCCACCAAAGGCCATATACCAGACATAGGCCAGCTCGGAAGGGCTCGTGACTGGAAAATGGCGGTGGCTCTTGATTAAGAGCTCTGCTTTCCTTCAGAGATAGCCAGATAAAACCTCAGACCAGACCTTGTGCTCTGGTCCTCCTCACTGCATATTGTGTATATAATAGAACTCACGGTTCCCTGGGAGGCTGCTGTGGAGGAAGCATTCGAACGCAAAAGCCTTAAGTACACTGAACTGGCAGCTGATGCTGAGCAGAATGGATGGAAAGCCAAGGTCTGCCCAGTGGAAGTTGGCTGCAGAGGCTTTGTGGGCCGGACAACAATCAGGCTGCTTAAGGACATCGGAGTTTGAGGCCAAACCCTGCGAAACACCATCAAAGCCCTCTCAGGAGCAGCAGAGACAGCCAGTCGGTGGCTGTGGGTGAAGAGGAGAGACACCATCTGGAGATCTAGTAAGACCTACATCAAATAATGGTTAAAAGCAGAGGGGGGCTCACCTGGGACGCCAGGTGTTGCTGATGAACCCGCTGGAGGTGTCGTGGGCCTATCGTTGAAACGCCGGTGAAGGACAGCGCCCACCTGATGACCCCAATGAAGCTGACAACCATTCCCCTACCTCCTCTCTGTCCCCCATCTTGCAATCCCACTCAACCAGGTCCAACACCACAGCGGTTCTAAATAAGCTCTGAAGGAGGCAACCTATTATTTCCACTCTACTCAGGTTATTTTGTATCATGGGATTGTTCTATCTAGTCCTAAAATTGAACTATATGGGTGACCACCAGCGGTTATTCGCGAGAATGGTTGCCGCTCCCATTGTCTTCTTTATTTAGTGAAACGCGTCAAAATGTAGAGGGCGCTAAAAGTACAGCCATCACGGCACCCCCTCAATATTGAAAATCGAAGAATGTTGACCCCAGGTGATGTCCGGAAGAGGCTCCGAGAACCGGAATCCCCTCGTAACAATCGGGGGGGTCGGCGATTGTGCAACTGAGCCACATCAGAGTGGCCAAAGAGCCACATGCGGCTCCGGAGCCGCAGGTTGCCGACCCCTGGCATAGAGTATAGACTACATGTGCAGACTTAGGCAACAGCAAGGCTTGAAAACAAATCTGTATCACAATCCTAGTGTGTGTGTAAAGTGTGAAAATGAGTGTATCACAATCGTTATCTGTGTGCAAGATGTGAAGATGGGAAGATATGTGTAAAGCATTGTGTGTAATATTTCGCAAAAACTGTGCAGAGTCTATGCCTAATATTAAGCAAATCTGCACAGTGGTTTTGTTTACTGTGCGTAGACTGTTAACTGTGTGAATTTTCTAAATTTAATGTGTAAGCAATTGGAAAAAAAACTGTAATTAAATGGTGGCTCATTTCTTATCATCCTCAAGAGAAGAAACACCAAATATTTAACCAAAATTACCCAGGAAGGTCGACAAAAAAATGTATTTTGTGTTTTTTAGGTGGAGCTGATCCGTTCAAAGAGAGGAACTCGTTTTTATCGAGGTGAGCCTAAGCGGCAGCCAGCCAGACGAACACGATTCATTGTTCATGTCCAGAAGCCTTCACCTTCCTTTGAAACATCCTGTGAGCCCCACCACTCTTTTTGTTTGTCTTTCCCTTGCAATAACACCATCATTACCAAACCTCACATTCCTTTGTTGCTCTCCATGTAACATTTCCCACTGTTGAATTGTTCTGTCCTCCATGTTGACTGGTTCATTGTGTGTGTCTTCTCAGTACGTTGTGCGGATAGTGAGACCTCAGCCGTGCATAGTTTTGGGGACACTTGGCTGCGATGGAGGGGACAGCGCGTGGAGTATTGCCGTTGTTCTTTAAGAGGACGAGAACTTTGTCACATTGTGCCCGTCATCAGTGAGTGCGACATACACACTAAAAAATGCTGGGTTATTTTGATAACCCTATTCATGAGTTGCTTGTGTTGGGTTACATTTTTTAGTAATTTGCAACCAGCCACTTCTACATACAGCTACGAAAAATTAATAAATAAATAAAAAACAAAAAGACAAACAAACAAAAAAAACATATACACTGTGGTGGCCTCTGCGGTGTTCCACGCCATCATCTGCTGGGGTGGGGGGAGCAGACCCAACAAAGCAACCAAGAGAGCCAGCCCCACTCTCGGCCGCCCACTAACTCTCGGCCAGTGTCCAGTCCGCATGGATGGGCGTGGATGCATCTAAGGAGACCGTGGTGTCCGATACCTGCTCATAAATTCCAATTCAAAACTTTAGAATACAGTTTAATGTAGAAATGACTGCTGAAAGATGTTTTGGGGACGAGGAGCTCATAATGGAGTAAAAAGAGTGACAGCCAACCCAGTTCTTCCCGACATCTTCACACAGACATGATGTATAAGTTGAGCTGACATGGTGAATGCATTCACTTTGTCTGGTTACTCATTTGTCTGTTTGTCTTTTTTTGTCGTCTTTCCCCGTAATTTATCCTCAACTCTCACCGATCATTTTATTTTTTTTGCCAGCCTGTCTCACTACTGCACTGCCAGCTTTCTTAGACATAGTTTAGTCTGAGATCGTTTGACCCCCATCCCCCTATTGACAAATTTGGTGACTTATGGTTGCCCCTCCCTTAGACAAACTGTAACCACATTTCAGCCAGCCAAGTTGTGAGCTCAGGCTGCAGGCGTTCGGTTCACTGCTAGTACTATCCTCTTTAAAAAAAGAAATAGAGGACCGGACTGGCAACTGCTGCGTTAAAATCTATTTTACTTTAAGGCCTACTGAAATAAGATTTTCTTATTTAAACGGGGATAGCAGGTCCATTCTATGTGTCATACTTGATCATTTTGCGATATTGCCATATTTTTGCTGAAAGGATTTAGTAGAGAACATCGACAATAAAGTTGGTCGCTAATAAAAAAGCCTTGCCTGTACCGGAAGTAGCAGACGATGTGCGCGTGACGTCACGGGTTGTGGAGCTCCTCTCATCCTGACATTGTTTACAATCATAACCACCAGCAGCGAGAGCGATTCGGACCGAGAAAGCGACAATTTCCTCATTAATTTGAGCGAGGATGAAAGATTTGTGGATGAGGATAGTGAGAGTGAAGGACTAGAGCAGGGGTCGGGAACCTTTTTGGCTGAGAGAGCCATGAAAGCCAAATATTTTAAAATGTACTTCCGTGAGAGCCGTATAATATTGTTAACCCTGAATACAACTGTCAGGTTCAAACACTGATGACATATTAAACAGATAAGAAGCAAGGAATTAAACAGAGACAGGATTCAGTTTAGCTCAATGAGGAGAAACGCGTAGACCTGTACCCTTGTACAGTGTCGCCCCACGCTCTGACAAGATAATTCTACGCCTCCTCTTTTATTTGGACTTTCCCTGATTACAACAACTAAATGTGTGCATCTCTTATTCTTTTTAATAACATTGTTATTCTGAAGCTAACCAATAATAAATCAAATACTTTTGACCATTGATGCGACTTCTTGAACAGGTGCGATAGAAACGGATGGATGGATTAATGCATGAGAATGTTTTATATTTTGAACTTTATTTTTGACACTGTGATTACAAGCGGACATAGTCATTACTTATCGTGTTAAGCAATGTCAGCTAAGATTCATCTGAGAGCCAGACGCAGTCATCAATAGAGCCACATCTGGCTCTAGAGCCATAGGTTCCCAACCCCTGGACTAGAGAAAAAAAAAAGGCGAGGGCCATGGGAGCGATTCAGATGTTATTAGACACATTTACTAGGATAATTCCGGAAAATCCCTTATCTGCTTTTGTGTTACTAGTGTTTTAGTGAGATTAAAAGGTACCTGAAAGTCGGAGGGGTGTGGCCAAGGGTGTGGTGACCGCCAGTGTCTCCGGTGGGAGGAGGTAAGAGAGTCCGCAGCTACAGGAGGACGCAAGCTCCGCTCATGTCTACGGTAAGAGCCGACTTATTAGCACAATTTTCTCCCCGAAACCTGCCGGTTGACATGTGGTCGGGAACCATGTTCGTTTGACCGCTCTGTTCCATAGTTAAAGCTTCACCTTCAGGAATGCAAACAAGGAAACACCGGCTGCGTTTGTGTTGCTAAAGGCAGCTGCAATACACCGCTTCCCACCTACATATTTCTTCTTTGACTTCTCCATTATTAATTAAACAAATTGCAAAAGATTCAGCAACACAGATGTCCAGAATACTGTTTTAACTATGCGATTAAAGCAGACTACTTATAGCTTGGATCTGGCTGGGAGAACATGTCCGCTACAACCGGTGACGTCACGCGCACGCATCATCATTCCGCGACGTTTTCAACAGGATACTTAGCGGGAAATTTAAAATTGCAATTTAGTAAACTAGCATGTGTTGCAATGTTAATATTTCATCATTGATATATAAACTATCAGACTGCGTGGTCGGTAGTAATGGGTTTCAGTAGGCCTTTAAGTGATGAGGGACTGATCATTAGACTGATTATTTTACTAGGTCAAATTTGATATAAGGATAAGCTCTGCCGAACACTTGAGATTTCAAACTGTATTTCATGACCTGGAGAGATACAACCGTGATACAGAGAGACCTGCTGGGAGGGGGAAAAAGTGTCCTAAAAATTGTAGCAGGATAGTTAGTAAACAACACAAGAGAAAATAGGATGCTGATTTAAAAATAGTGGTGATCAATGATGCAGAGTTTTTAAACAACTGTACAGCAGCCTAGAAATATAAGAAAATCCTTTTTTATTGTAATGTACCAGTTGCTATTTCACTGATATTAAAAACAAATATAGATTGTTTTCCCCGCCGTAAGCATGTCTTTACAAAGAGGTGTCATCCTATTTTTAGGTTCATCTTATATTGATGTCGGTACGGTGCAGGGCCGTGTATAGAGAGAGTATGCCCAACTCAGAGTTGGTACCAACATGTAGTGACCAATCAGAGAGAGTATGGCCAGCGTATCTCCTAAATAACTGGTCAAAAGCCATTCACATGACTACAGGGCGCCATGTTAGTGACCAACTCTGAAACCAAGTTGGCCATACTCTCTCTATACGGTGTTTCTTATAGCACCCTGTATCTTATGGAATGGTAGCACTCCCTGGGTTTTATGGTACTTACGGTTCAGCCGCTCTTTTAGTGTATTTACGGTACCTCCCAGCATGCATTGCTCTATGCATGGGCTCCGGTTGGAGGTCGGTTAATGTGAACGGGGGCGGCCAGTTTGTTATTGTATTCTGTGAATTTACACTGAGTAAAATATACTTCTACAAAGAAGGTTGTCGTCATTGAGTTATCATTTACCGGTTCTGCAGTAAGCATGTTGGACCCTTTTTTGCCACTGTTTTTACTATGTATTACTATATATGTATGTATGTACGTATGTATGTATATATGTGTTGTGTGTATATATATATATATTTAAAAATATGTACGTATGTAGTGTACATACATATACATACATATATATATGTATATATACATACACACACACACACATAGCCCGAATGCAGCTGAGATAGGCTCCATATATATATATATATATATATATATATATATATATATATACACACTGTATATATATCCATCCATCCATCCATTTTCTACCCCTTGTCCCTTTCGGGTTCGCGGAGAGTGCTGGAGCCTATCTCAGCTGCATTCGGGCTATGTGTGTGTGTGTGTGTGTGTGTATATGTACATATATACATACATACATGTGTATGTATATGTACATATATATATATATATATATATATATATATATATATATATATATATATATATATATATGTGTGTGTGTGTGTATGTATATATATATGTGTGTGTGTATGTATATATATATATATGTGTGTGTGTATGTATATATATATATATGTGTGTATGTATATATATATATATAAACATATATTATTTCTGTCTCTTCAGACTGCTACGTGTCTCATTGCTACAATGGAGGGACGTGCAAGGAGGCAGTGTACTCGTCCGACTACATTTGTCAGTGCCCACCAGGCTTCAGTGGCAGTCAGTGTGAGATCAGTAAGTACACATGTTCATACATTGTTTTTAATTCAACTTTTATTGGGCTTCTCCCACATTAAACCCATCCAAGCATGCCTTGATGGACCTTGATGTGTACACTGGGTCATAGTCATGCTGAAACAGAAAAGGGCCTTCCCCAACAAAGTTGTCCTGAAGGGTCAAAAAAAAAGGAAGAGAAAAACTAGCTAATTCGGATCTTTTTGAAAAAATAAAAAAAAAATTTTTTGGAACATCATTAGTAATTTTTCCTGATTAAGATTAATTTTAGAATTTTCATGACATGTTTTAAATAGCTTTAAATCCAATCTGCACTTTGTTAGAATATATAACAAAATGGACCACGCTATATTTCCAATTAACACAAATCAATTATTTCTTCTAGATTTTCCAGAACAAAAATTTTAAAAGAAATTCAAAAGACTTTGAAATAAGATTTATGTTTGAATTAAATTAAAATGTATTTACTATTCTTTACAATAAAAAAAAAATACTTGAACATTGATTTAAATTGTCAGGAAAGAAGAGGAAGGAATTTAAAAGGTAAAAAGGTATACGTGTTTAAAAATCCTAAAATCATGTTTAAGGTTGTATTTTTTCTCTAAATTTGTCTTTCTGAAAGTTATAAGAAGCAAAGTAAAAAAATAAATCAATTTATTTAAACAAGTGAAGAACAAGTGTTTAAAATATTTTCTTGGATTTTCAAATTCTATTTAAGTTTTGTCTTTCTTAGAATTAAAAATGTTGAGCAAAGCGAGACCAGCTTGCTAGTAAATAAATACAATTAAAAAAAATAGAGGCAGCTCACTGGTAAGTGCTGCTATTTGACCTATTTTTAGAACAGGCCAGCGGGCTACTCATCTGGTCCTTACGGGCTACGTGGTGCCCGCGGGCACCGCGTTGGTGACCACTGTCCTAATCACTTGACCCGGCCACAGGTGTATAAAATCAAGCACTTAGACATGGGGACTGCTTCTACAAACATTTGTGAAAGAATTGGCCACACTTAGAAGTTCAGTGATTTCCAGCGTGGAACTGAGAAAATTGGAGAGTTTGCAAAGAGGTCGCCGACTTTCTGCACTGTCAGTTGCAGGCCAAATTTGGCTCGCGGGCCAGAGTTTGACACCCATGCCCTATAGCAGGGGTAGGGAACCTATGGCTTGCGAGCCAGATGTGGCTCTTTTGATGACTGCATCTGGCTCTCGGATAAATCTGAGCTGACATTGCTTAACACGATAAATAATGAATAATTCCCCTTGTAATCACAGTGTTAAAAATAACGTTCAAAATATAAAATACTGTCATGCATTTTTATGTTCAAGAAGATGGTTGGTAAGAAGTCATTTATTTATTATTGGTTAGTGTGGGGCTTGCCCTCCAGAGGGTTCTTCAGACCACCAAGCACTGACATGAGAGCCAGTTTCAGGGTTACAATATTGTTTTATTTTTCAAAAAGTCTATCAGTTGCTTTCCAGCAATTGTCTTTTTCTCTTTTGTTCTCGCTTGCGCTCTGGTTTCCAACCCAAAGCCCATCTCTCCTCCTGGCTGCTGCTTATAACATAGCGACAGGTGATCAGATAAAAAGGCCCAGGTGGGCCTTCTACGCACCTGTCGCTGAATTCGAGGCCTGTCCTGGCAACACTCTGCTTGGCTGCAGGCCACGCCTCCTCCACATTTAGCTTCAGAATAACAATGTTATTACAAAGAATAAGAGACCTCTCTAGAAATGTTGATCTTTCTTAAAAATGCACGCGTTTTGTTGTGTTCAGTGTTAAAAAAAATATTATATGGCTCTTACGGAAATACATTTTAAAATATTTGGCTTCTTGGCTCTCTCATCCGAAAAAGTTCCCGACCCCTGCCCTATAGGTTAGGAATGGGATGGCACTTCAAGTTCATATGTGAGTCAAGGCAGGTGGCCAAATACTTTTGGCAATATAGTGTATGTATTGCAAAAAAGGACTCCAGTTGTGCATTTATTACCTTCAATAACAACAAAAACTGCAAATTCTGTTTGAACTTGAAACACAAACATGCCCAATCTAAATTTTTTGACGTGCTGAGGAAGTTATGCCGGAGTGATAACATTGTCAAATACTGTGAAGAAGTGTTCTGAAACAGGAAACAGGAAGATTATTCCATGCAATGAATTAAACAAACTGATTTTTAGTGCCATGCAAAATAAACCAGGCACTATCTAATCACCGAGCTATTATTTCTCTTATCTTCCCTTTTCAACAGACAACAGAGAGAAATGTGTTGCCGGACGAGGGGACGCGTACCGCGGCACGTGGACTATCAGCAAGTCCGGAGCAGAGTGCATCAACTGGAACGCCACATCCCTGAGAGGGAAGAGGTTCACTGCCAGGAAAGTGGACGCCAGCAGTCTTGGATTGGGCAATCACAACTTCTGCAGGTTTGTGGGCGGCGCTGATGAAACGCAGATAAATTGTGTCAGGGGAAACAAAGTAGGATCTTAAAGTTGCCTTTTGTTTCCATGCAATTTAAATTTGTTAGGTAAACACTTCCATTTTTTTTTGTTTAACTAACAATTCAGTTTCAACTTATTGTCTGACATAATAAATTAAGTGCATCTATTTAGTTTTTGTGCATCCTAAGAAAGACCATGTTTTATTACAGGGGTAGGGAAACCTATGGCTGTAGAGCCAGATGTGGCTCTTTTGATGACTGCACCTGGCTATCAGATAAATATTAACTGATATTGCTTAACAAGATAAGTAATGAATAATTCCGCTGGTAATCGCAGCGTCAAAAATAACGTTCAAAATATAAAACATTCTCATGCATTTTCATCCATCCATCCGGTTTCTACGGCACCTGTTCAAGAAGTCGCATTAATGGTAAGAAGTTAGCCTCAGAATAACAATGTTATTAAAAAGAATAAGTGACTTATTATACTCTAAAAATGTTGGTCTTTCTTAAAAATGCACGCATATAGTGTTAAAAAGAAAAATGATATGGCTCCCACAGAAATACTTAAAAAAAAAAAAAGTGGCTTGTATGGCTCTCTCAGCCAAAAAGGTTCCCGACTCCTGTTTTATTAGATCAGTTACATCCAACAAGGAGGTCATTTTTCATTGTCTGGCTGTTGTTGTTGTTAATTTAGGAGGCTATTGCACAAAAATACTTAACAATTATTTCCAAAACACATGGAAATGAGGTTTTGGTCAAGAAAGGACTGTTTACATTTTTACATGGGGGCAAAAACTGGTGTGAATACTACAAGAACGTTAATACCAAAATTCATATGCCTGACATATGCATGGGGGGGATCTATATACTGTATATGCACACACACACACACACACACACACACACACACACACACAGAAACACACATTGATGTTTTTACATCTATCCATCCATCCATTTCCTACCGTTTGTCCCTTTCGGGGTCGCAGGGGGTGCTGGAGCCCATCTCAGCTGCATTCGGACACGCACGCACGCACGCACGCACGCACGCACGCACACACACACACACACACATTGACGTTTTTACATCTATCCATCCATCCATTTCCTACTGTTTGTCCCTTTCGGGGTCGCAGGGGGTACTGGAGCCCATCTCAGCTGCATTCAGACACGCACGCACGCACGCACGCACGCACACACACACACACACACACACACACACACACACACACACACACACACAAACACACATTGACGTTTTTACATCTATCCATCCATCCATTTCCTACCGTTTGTCCCTTTCGGGGTCGCAGAGTGGGCTGGAGCCAATCTCAGCTGCATTCGGACACACACACACACACACACACACACGCAAACACACACACAACACACACACACACACACACGCAAACACACACACACATACACACACACACACACACACACACACACGCAAACACACACACACAGACACACACGCACACACACATACATTTTTACATGATATACATATATACAGTAAAATAAATTCATTTTACTAAATGTCTTTGTGTGTGTGTGTGTGTGTGTGTGTGTGTGTGTGCGCGTGTGTGTGTGTGTGTGTACACGCACGCATGTGTGTGTGTATAGCCATATATAGATAGAAAAATATAAATAAATACATAAACAAATAAATAGAATAGAGAATATATCTTTCTTGTCGTTGTACAACGAAATTGTATGCACACTAATTTAGTGAAAAATCCTACATAAAAACATAAGAACATAGATAAATAGATAAAAAATACATAAAATACGTAAAAATACCAAGCATACAGCTCACATGCACAGTCATTATTCTCATCTTGTGTTCAGCGACACTATTGCTCTCGGGTAAAAAATGTTTTTAAAACGGTTTTGTCCGGCATTTTATTGTCCTGTATCTCCTGCCTGAGGGCATCAGTTCAAAAAGTTTATGTCCAGGGTGAGATGGGTCCTTTATGATCTTTTGGCCTTTTTGAGGCACTGGCACTGTACAGTTCATCTAGGGAGGGGAGAGAGCAGCCAGTGATCTTCATGGCAGTTTTCATGACCCTCTGAAGTGCATTTCTCTCTGCCACCGTGCAGCTGGCATACCATACACAGATGTAGTATGTCAGCACACTCTATATTGAGCAGCGATAGAAGGACACAAGCAGTTTTTGAGACAGATTGTTCTTTTGAGGAGTCCCAGAAAGTAAAGTCTTTGCTTCGCCTTTTTGATGGTCACTGAGGTGTTCATACTCCACGACAGGTCTTCCTCCATCTGGATGCCCAGGAACATGAAGTTAGAGACCCTTTCCACATAGTCCCCATTTATGTTGTGTTGTTGGATGTTTATTGTTTTTTTCTTCCGGAAATCCAAGATCAGCTCCTTCGTCTTGGTGGTGTTAAGGACCAGGTTGTTTTCCCTGCACCGCCCAGTGAGCCGCTCTACTTCATTTCTGTAGGCAGACTCATCCCTCTCAGAAATGAGTCCAACTACTCTGGTGTCGTCTGCAAATTTAATGGTGGTATTGCTGGCATGAGCAGGGGTGTAGTCATGAGTGTAGAGGGTGTAGAGTAGGGGGCTTAGCACGCAGCCCTGGGGGAGCCGGTGCTAATGCTGATGGATGCTGAGAGGTAGGAGCCTACTCTCACCCTCTGAGAGCGATTTGTCAGGAAGTCCAGGATCCATTGGCAGATGGAGGAAGACAGTCCCAGCCCTGTCAGTTTGGGCACCAGTCTGTGGGGGGGGGGGGTGGTGTTGAACGCAGAGCTAAAATCAACAAAAAGTAGCCTTGCATAGCTCCCCTGCTGCTCTAGGTGGCTCAGAGCAGTGTGGAGGGCTGTTGCAATTGCATCCTCTGTGGATCTGTTTGCCCTGTACGGAAAGTGGTGGGAGTCCAATGCAGGTGACAGAATTGAGGTGATGTGCCCCCGGACCAAATAGGAATAAAATAAAAATTCAAAGATGAATTCGCATGACGGTTGAAGAGGGGTTAGTGCGTCTGCCTCACAATACGAAGTTCCTGCAGTCCTGGGTTCAAATCCAGGCTCGGGATCTTTCTGTGTGGAGTTTGCATGTTCTCCCCGTGAATGCGTGGGTTCCCTCCGGGTACTCCGGCTTCCTCCCACCTCCAAAGACATGCACCTGGGGATAGGTTGATTGGCAACACTAAATTGGCCCTAGTGTGTGAATGTGAGTGTGAATGTTGTCTGTCTATCTGTGTTGGCCCTGCGATGAGGTGGCGACTTGTCCAGGGTGTACCCCGCCTTCCGCCCGATTGTAGCTGAGATAGGCGCCAGCGCCCCCCGCGACCCCGAAAGGGAATAAGCGGTAGAAAATGGATGGATGGATTAAAGAAAAAAGTATTTAGATTTTGTCATCTTTAAAGATATTTATTAATATACTGGGGCTTCACGGTGGCAGAGGGGTTACTGCGTCTGCCTCACAATACGAAGATCCTGCAGTCCTGGGTTCAAATCCAGGCTCGGATCTTTCTGTGTGGAGTTTGCATGTTCTCCCCGTGAATGCGTGGGTTCCCTCCGGGTACTCCGGCTTCCTCCCACTTCCAAAGACATGCACCTGGGGATAGGTTGATTGGCAACACTAAATTGGCCCTAGTGTGTGAATGTGAGTGTGAATGTTGTCTGTCTATCCGTGTTGGCCCTGCGATGAAGTGGCGACTTGTCCAGGGTGTACCCCGCCTTCCGCCCGATTGTAGCTGAGATAGGCGCCAGCGCCCCCCGCGACCCCGAAAGGGAATAAGCGGTAGAAAATGGATGGATGGATGGATTAATGTACTTCGCAAAACACATATGGTAAATAATTTCCATGTAATTCATGTCAATTGAGTTGTTGTTTTAATAGAAGCTGTAGCTGCATACTATCCATTTTTATCATGCTAAATAGTTTTCCTTTCAGTTCTCGTCACCGCAATTGTTTAAAAGGCCATAAAACAGGGCTATTTAACTGGCGGCTGAGGGGGGAAATCCACCCTGCCATACAAGAATAACTCAAAGATTATCTTTTTTTCTCAGGAACCCTGACAACGACAGCGCTCCTTGGTGTTACACGTATAAAGGCACTCAAATTGCCTGGGAGTTCTGTTCCGTGCCCAAATGTCCAGAAGGTAAAACTTCCCACCCTAGCTGACTGAAAATGTAATGACCAGATATTTTGAGGCAAAAAATAGGAACATCATTGTTTTTCACCTTCTCTGTGTGATCTGGATCAGATAAGTACGAAGAATGCAAGAGGGGCATCGGTCTGACCTACAGGGGCACGGCATCCGTCACTAAAAGTGGCGCCCACTGTCTCCCGTGGGACTCTCCGGCGGTCATACACAAGAACAACAATGCATGGAGGTCTGATGCTCTCGAAGTGGGACTTGGTAGCCACAGCTACTGCAGGTGTGAACACAGGATGTACCAAATGAAAGAAAATTATATATGAAACGCGAGACATGTCCTAATTGCAACAACTTTCTCCAAACAGAAATCCTGATGGTGATGAAGGTCCGTGGTGTCACACCTACAAGAACATGCAGCTGACCTGGGAGCTCTGTGATGTACCCAAATGCAGTGAGTTGACCTTGTTGACCCTGCTCTAATTTTACATATTTGTAACAGTTAAATGTAAATCTGGTTTGTAGCTTCACTTGTAGGGGGGAAAAATACAAAGATATTCAGTTCTGTGAAATCCATCCATCCATCCATGTCCTACCGCTTGTCCCTTTCGGGGTACCGGGGGGTGCTGGAGCCTATCTCAGCTCTATTCGGGTGGAAGGCTGTGTACACCCTGGACAAGTAGCCGTTCTGTGAAATTTAAAATATAATCATGATCACATCAAGAGCATACCGTACTTTTCGGACTATAAGTCACAGATTTTTCATAGTTTCGGAGCGACTTATGTGTGAAATTATTAACACATTACCGTAAAATATAAATTAATATTATTTATCTCATTCGCGGAAGAGACGAAGAAAATGTCAGCAATCATCACACACGCGTCAGCAATCGTCACTTACACGTCAACCAATAAGAATTCGGCGGGGGAGGGTCATGGCAGAAGTGCATTGTGGGTCATGGAATGCTAACTGCGATATGCTACTGCCGTAGCTATTCAAATGGATCATTTCAAGGTTGGCGGTAACTTATAAAAACTGAGAAGGGCTGAACAAAAATGGCCCCGAAAAGGAAATCATGTACTGCAGATTACACAATATCAAATAATATTATCAATCTCATTTGCGGAAGAGACAAAGAAAATGTCAGCAATTGTCACACACACGTCAACCAATAAGAATTCGGCGGGGGAGGGTCATGGCAGAAGTGCATTGTGGGTCATGGAATGCTAACTGCTATATGCTATATGCTACTGCCGTAGCTATTCAAATGAATCATTTCAACGTCGGCGGTATCTTATAAAAACTGAGAAGGGCTGAACAAAAATGGCACCTAAAAGGAAATCATGTACTGCAGACTACAAGCTGTATCTACTCTCGCGAATATCTGATTATATTTATCCAAACAACAATAATAAGGGAGTGCTATGGAAGCACTGCCTTTAATGCCCTCTACAACATGCACAAACAGCTTACCAGCCCAGCTACACGTTGTATGTGGCTTCTGCAGACGCACGCACACCGCTGCAAGACATACTTGTTCAACAGCCATACAGGTCACACTGAGGGTTGTAATACAAACAACTTTAACACTCTTACTAATATGCACCGCACTGTGAAACCACACCATACAAGAATGACAAACACATTTCAGGAGAACATCCGCACTATAAGACAACATGAACACAACAGTACAAATACCCAGAATCACATGCTTCCCTGACTCTTCCTGGCTACATTATACACACCCGATAGCACCGACCCCACCCCCCCATCCCTCCCACTCCCCATTCCGTGCATCGGTTGAGGTGGGCGGGTTTGGTGCTAGCGGGTGTGTATAATAGCCAGGAAGAGTCAGGGACTCATGGGATTCTGGGTAATTGTATTGTTGTGTTTATATTGTCTTACAGTGCGGATGTTCCCCCGAAATGTGTTTGTCATTCTTGTATGGTGTGGTTTCACAGTGTGGTGCATATTAGTAAGAGTGTTAAAGTTGTTTATATTACAACCCTCAGTGTAACCTGTATGGCTGTCGAACAAGTATGCCTTGCAGGTATATGCGTGAGTTGACAAGAGCTGCATGTAGCACACGACCAACCGTCAAACAGATAGCATTGTGTAAAAGCGGGCGTGACGACATGTTAAAGAGGAAGTTAAAAGCATTGCCATCACTGCACGCACTCAATAATGTAGACCGGGTGAAGACCGGAGAATGTTGTCCCCGAGTGATTCCTGGGAGAGGCACCAACCTCCGGAAACCTCCCGAATTAACCGGGGGGGTCGTTGATTATACAGCTGAGCCACATCAGAGTGACCAAAGAGCCGCATGCGACCCCTGGCATAGACCAACAACAAAACTCCCCTGTAGAGGATGCTGATTTTCAAAATTCAGTAAGCATAATATTGAATGCATTCATCGTTCCCTCTATCCTAACTAGTCTCCCATGTTCCTGACACTGAGAAACAACCCCACAGCATGATGCTGCCACCACCATGCTTCACTGTAGGAATGATTTTGGACTGGCGATGAGCAGTGCCTGTTTTACTCTGAACATGACACTTAGCATTCACAGCAAAAAGTTCAATCTTTATCTCATCAGATCAGAATTTATTTATTGTTTTATCATGGTCTGGGAGTCTTTTAGGTGCATCTCGGCAAACTTTTACAAAGGAATGACTTCCGTCTGGCCACTCTACAATACAGGCTTGATTGTTCGATTACTGCAGAGATGGTTGTCCTCCAGGAAGGTTCTCCTCTCTCCACAGAGGACTGCTGTAGCTCTGACAAAGTGACAATAGGGTCCTTGGTTATTTCCCTGAATAGGGCCCTTCCCCCCGGATTGCTAAATTTAGATGGCCGGCAAGTTCTCAGAAGTGTCCGGGTGGTTCCAATCTTTTTCCATTTACGGATGATAAAGGCCACTGTGCTCATTGGCAACTTCAAGGCAGCAGATATTTTTCTGTACCCTTCCCCAGATTTGTGCCTCGAGACGATCCCGTCTCCGAGGTCTACAGACAATTATATCGACTTCACAGTTGGACTCCAATAAAGCTATAGCAAACATCTCAAGGATGATCAGTTGAAACAGGATGCACCTGAGCTCACGTTTAAGCTTCATGGCAAAAGCTGTCAATACTTATGTACATATGATTTCTTAGTTTGTCTTTTGATAAATTTGCCAAAACAAAAAAACCTTTTTGATACTGTCATCATGGGGTGTTGTGTGTAGAATTTTGAGGACAAATATGAATATATTAAATTTTGGAATAAGGTTGTAACGTAACATTTTAATCAACACACAATGGGAGAATATCAATTAAAAGAAATACATCTAGAAATGTTGTTCTCGCTTTACGAGAATAGACTTACTATGGGATGCATAATTAGAAACCTGCTTTGCTCTGATAATAATAACTGCTGCGACTACAGGAAACTTCTTGATGGTCGTGAGTTCAAACCCTGGCCAGGTCATACCAAAGACTATAAAAATGGGACTCATTACCTCCCTGCTTGACACTCAGCATCAAGGCTTGGAATTGCGGGTTAAATCACCAAAAATTATTCCTGGGAGCGGCAACCGCTGCTGCTCACTGCTCCCCTCACCTCCCAGGGGGTGATCAAGGGTGATGGGATGAATCCAGAGAATAATTCCCCCCCACCTAGTGTGTGTGTGACAATCATGGGTACTTTAACTTAACTTAACTTGTATTTACTCCACAAGATGGGAGTAACTGCATTATAGTATCATAAGTGGTCAGCATCTAGCAGCTTTACCTGCCTCATGCGTGCATATTTGCCAACCTTGAGACCTCCGATTTCGGGAGGTGGGGACTGGGGGGGGCTTTGGTAAGAGGGGAGTAGTATATTTACAGCTGTTGTATGCGCAGTTGTGCATTGCACTTTCCAAAGTAGATGTTATTGTCACAAATGCATGATTGATTGACTGGAACTTTTATCAGTAGATTGCACAGTTCAGTACATATTCCGTACAATTGACCACTAAAGGGTAACACCGCAATACGTTTTTCAACTTGTTTAAGTCAGGGTCCACTTTAATCAATTCATGGTACAAATATATACTATCAGCATAATACAGTCACCACACAAGTTAATCCTCATAGTATATACATTGAATTATTTACAATCCGGGGGGTGGGATGAGGAGCTTTGGTTGATATCAGTACTTCAGTCATCAACAATTGCATCAACAGAGAAATGGACATTGAAACAGTGTAGGTGTGACTTAGTAGGATATGTACAGCCAGCAGAGAACATAGTGAGTTCACATAGCATAAGAACAAGTATATACATTAGAAATACATTCGATTATTTACATTAGGTTATTTACAATCTGGGTAGATGGGATGTGAATGGAGGAGGATTAAAGGGTTGAAGTTGCCAGGAGGTGTTGTGGTGCATCATGTACAGTAGATGGCAGTATTGTCCTGTTTAAGAGTGTCACATGCTGTTTAGGGCAGACGAACTGTCTTACGGTAGAGTGTTAGACGTAAACGTGACTGCTGTTGTTGTGTGTTGTTAATGCGCTGAGAGGACTTAATGAAACTGCCTAACAATAAACCCACATAAGAAACCAAGAACTCGCCCTCGATCATTCTACAGTTATAAAGTCATTGGGCAGACACGTCACTCAGGTCCTCATGGAGCTAGGGGAGCGTGGCCTCCAGCTCCGCCTGAATTTCGGGAGATTTTCGGGAGAAAATTTGTCCCGGGAGGTTTTCGGGAGAAGCACTGAATTTCGGGAGTCTCCTGGAAAATCCGGGAGGGTTGGCAAGTATGCGTGCGTGTGAAATTCATGTGTTTTTACACTTGTCGAATGACATTAATGTTGACTGAGCAGTTTGCTCCTTGACAGAATTACAACACTGGTTCGGGTATTGTCAAAAGAGCTCAACAAACGTATGATTTTTGATTCTTGAGTCAGTGAGTTTGGCCCTGCAATCAGGTGGCATCTTGTCCAGGGTGTACCCCGCCTTCCGCTCGAATGCAGCTGAGATAGGCTCCAGCACCCCCCGCCACCCCAAAAAGGGACAGGCGGTAGACCAGGCCCGGCCAACCTGTCTGACAAAGCCTGTAAATGTGTTGGTCATGTATGAAGTCTTTTTGTTATTTTTGTTTTGTGATGTGTAATGTCTATATGTTTAAATGTACGGCAGTAAAAATGAATTTCCCCTACGGGGACCAATAAATCTAAATCTAAAAGAGGAGCTGCATGCTGCTTGGACAATCCTGCGGTAGACAATGGATGGAAGGAGTCGGTGAGTTTAACCATGCTGCTTTTTCAGTGAGGCGTCCACCCACCATCAACCCGCTGGGCCCTCGAGGTCCCACAACCAACAATGACAACAGAGGTATGACATCATCATGACATCATCATGAAGCATCATCTCACAATATGTTTATAATCTCCTCATAGCAACGTGCGGCCAGCGATTAGACAACACCCTCAACAAGCCTGCCTTCCGCATGTTCGGGGGCAAAGAGAGCGACATCACGGAGCAGCCCTGGCAGGCCGCCATTAATGTTTACCAGCCTCGCCTGCGCCAGCACTTCCACAGGTGCGGTGGGGTTCTAATCGATTCTTGCTGGGTCCTGTCGGCTGCACACTGCTTCGAAACCTCGTAAGAATCATACCGACATATGAGCCATTCAGACATGGCGACCAAACAGCACACATTAAAGTCACATGCTTTGTGTCGTCTCACAGGGATAAACCCTCAAAGTTAGAGGTGATTCTGGGCCGAACGTTCCGCAAACAGAATTCCAGCAGCGAGCAGATTTTTAAGGTCGAAAAGTACTGGATACATGAGAAATTTGACAATGAGACGTTTGATAACGACATAAGTGAGTGCCTTTTGCCTTATTGTAGGAATGTTGGCCTTCTTTAGTCGGACCTCTTTCCTTTTTATGCATGTTTGTCATCAGTTTGGCGTCCATGCATGACTGAATTGTAAATAAAATATATGTTGTTCACCATTTAGGATTACCTTACATGCCAATGTACTAGATTCATTGGTTTGGTAGTTTAGAGCTAATTTAGGGCCCAAAGTAGTGTACCTTTTGAAACAGAAAATACATGTTTGATGTTGAATGTTAAAAAACAAGTGTATTCAAAACACAAAAAAGTGCACACTATTTTTTTCTTGTTGAATATAATTAGGATTCACTCCGGCGATTATTTTTCAATTTATTTCATATATGTCCTCGCAGTTGATGGCATTCAAAATTCAGGAAAAATTGGAACCAAAAAAAACAAAACTACTTTATCTGGGAAAAAAAAGGGTCTGAAAAAACAGATACTCAAAGATCAAGAGAAATAGAAGTGAAAATGTTAAATAAATAATGTATTCAAAATAATTATGGCAACACTAAATAGGCCCAAGTGTGTGAATGTGAGTGTGAATTTTGTCTGTCTATCTGTGTTGGACCTGCGATGAGGTGGCGACTTGTCCAGGGTGTACCCCGCCTTCCGCCCGATTGTAGCTGAGATAGGCACCAGCGATCCCAAAGGGAATAAGCGGTCGAAAAGTGGATGGATGGATAATTACCAGAGTAAATCATAATTATCTTCAACCCGAAAACAAAATGTGTTCACGGTTTTATTTTCAATACGCTGATGTATTTTTCAAAATTCAAAATCAAAACTTTATTTTTTTAGTTTCAAAGTCTATTTTTTCAAGTACAAAAGTTTTGACTGTAAATTAAGACCACTAAAGGAGATATTAATATACAGTAATTGCATCATTAACACATTTAACAGAACAAATAAGTACTGCTGTACACACACTCAAACAATAACATAATAACTGTATTTTAAAACATTGTCTATTATGATTAAACCTTATAGTATTTTAATAAAATAATCGCCATTTTGTTAACACGGCAATGCCATCACATCTACGGTAGGCAGGAGATTCATATGGCCCCATTCGGTTTACCTGACAGATGAAACGTGATGAATGGTGTGGGGGGCACTATCTATAAGGTTTCTCATTGTCATCCCATTGGGTTGAGTTTTTTCTTTCCCTGATGTGGGATCTGAGCCAATCTCTTTGTGGCTAGTGCAGCCCTTTGAGACACTCGTGATTTAGGGCTATATAAGTAAACTTTGATTGATTGATTGACTGATTGATTGAAAACGTTTTGTGGCAACATTGGCCACAATGCCAGTTGCTATGTAGAGTGCCGCTTTGCATCATTTTCTGCAGACTGCATTGCAGAATGATATACCCCACTTTGTCTCACACGCATACTTGCCAACCTTGAGACCTCCAATTTCGGGAGGTGGGGGGTGGGGAGGGCGTGGTCGGGGGTGGGGCGGAGGCATGGTTGGGGCGGGGGAGGGGGAGGGGGGGGGTTAAGAGGGGAGTATAATTCACCAACTCGAGTATTTCATATATATTTCATATATATAAATATAAATATATGCATGAAATACTTGACTTTCAGTGAATTCTAGCTGTATATTTTATTATATATATAAATAAAATAAATAGTTGAATTTCAGACAGCACCTATCAAATACACGGTAATAAAAACACAGTTGTTATACCAACTGTAATGTGCTTGCTGGTTACTAAAATAAAACCAACAACAACACTTACCTTTCACTATTTGAGTAACCTTTGTTCTGCCATTAGCGTACTGGCGAGAGTCGCTTGCCGTCAGGTGCGCAACACCACATAAATTGTTGGCCAATCAAAAAGCAACCCCACAACGCTATAGCCAACAATTACCAGGAGATGGCGACAGACAACATGGAATCACTCTATTACAGACGGCGTCGCCATGGCTGTAACTTCCTCGTTCTTCTGCTTCGTCTCCTTGAGTGTGCAGTTTTTTATTAAAATCCGTAGATGTTGTAACGGGATTGGGCAGGCAAGCTGTTTATATTGTGGGAAAGCTGGCGTGAAAACAGGCTGTCCCCACTCAGGTCCGCATGGAGCTCGAGGGGGCGTGGCCTCCAGCTACGCTGAATTTCGGGAGATTTTCGGGAGTGAAGTGAAGTGTGAAGTGAATGATATTTATATAGCGCTTTTTCTCTAGTGACTCAAAGCGCTTTACATAGTGAAACCCAATATCTAAGTTACATTTAAACCAGTGTGGGTGGCACTGGGAGCAGGTGGGTAAAGTGTCTTGCCCAAGGACACAACGCCAGTGACTATGATGGCGGAAGCGGGGATTGAACCTGCAACCCTCATGTTGCTGGCACGGCCGCTGTACCAACCGAGCTATACCGCCCCAAAAATTTCTTCTGGGAGGTATTTGGGAGAGGCGCTGAATTTCGGGAGTCTCCCGGAAAATCCGGGAGGGGTGGCAAGTATGCTCACACAGACCCACCCAGGAAAGGGGCCATATGAATCTCTTCCCTTCTGTACACATGGTGGTCTCTTAGTAAAGGTAAATACAGCCATCTAGTGGCAATACATGGTATTTTCTTTACTCTTGGGAAGAAAAAAAAAGGGATTTTAGTTGAGGTAAGCCGGCATTTATTTCTTCAACTGGCAACTAATTGAGACATATCGTTGGTAAAATCACGGACCATTTTTTAAAGAAATACAATATATGAATAAATGAAACATGCCACCCTGCTCTAAACACATTTTTGCAAAATGAATAAAACAATGGAGCACCAACCTGACTTTGTTCCCTACGATTCTCCCTAGCTCTGTTAAAGCTGAAGTCAGACATCGGCTTCTGTGCCATACACTCTGCAGAGGTTCGTCCTGCATGTCTCCCCGAAGCCGGTCTGGTGCTTCCGGACTGGACTGAGTGTGAGATCTCAGGCTACGGAAAAGACACAGAGTGTACGCCAAACACCTCTCCCTGAATGCTGTCACTCCACTTAAACAGCGTAGTTTTCCCATTTAAAGGGGATGATAATGATCATTCACCTGAACTTTCTTGCCCACAGTTTCTGCTCATTACTCCGAGCGGGTCAAGAGAGGTTTTGTTCGTCTGTGGCCCAGAGAACGTTGCATCCCTGATGTGCTGTCCGGACGTCCGGTGACCGCCAACATGCTTTGTGCGGGTGACACCCGAGGCTTGGATGATGCCTGCAAGGTGAGAGTATGTTGTTTTTCACCACGTTGTAGTTTGCAGCGCAGGGCATCATACTCAGAGCATTATGTCAACGTAACGTTGTGTAGTACCACTACAACCACAATAATAAACACAATAAGCAAGTTGAAATACAGTATATTTTAATTGTAGTTAGTTAGGTTAGCATTAAGCAAAACCTACTTACTGTATTCACCTCGAAGGCCTACTGAAACCCACTACTACCCACCACGCAGTCTGATAGTTTATATATCAATGATGAAATATTAACATTGCAACACATGCCGATACGGCCTTTTTAGTTTACTAAATTGCAATTTTAAATTTCCCGGGAGTTTCTTTCTTGAAAACGTCGCGGAATGATGACGCGTACGCGTGACGTCACGGACTGTCAGGAAATAAGAGCGCTGCACACACACACAGCTAAAAGTCGTCTGCTTTAACCGCATAATTACACAGTATTTTGGACACCTGTGTTGCCGAATCTTTTGCAATTTGTTCAATTAATAATGGAGAAGTCAAAGTAGAAAGATGGAGTTGGGAAGCTTTAGCCTTTAGCCACACAAACACACGGTGATTCCTTGTTTAAAATTCTCGGAGGGGAAGCTTTCGTATGGATCAGAGCGGTCAAGCGAACATGGATCCTGACCAAATGTCAACCAGCAGTTTTCGGTGCGAAAATTGTGAAGTGAAGTGAATTATATTTATATAGCGCTTTTTCTCTAGTGACTCAAAGCGCTTTACATAGTGAAACCCAATATCTAAGTTACATTTTAAACCAGTGTGGGTGGCACTGGAAGCAGTTGGGTAAAGTGTCTTGCCCAAGGACACAACGGCAGTGACTAAGATGGTGGGAGCAAGGATCGAACCTGCAACCCTCAAGTTGCTGGCACGGCCGCTCTACCAACCGAGCTATACCGCCCGTTGTGGGAAAAAGTCGCTTCTTACCGGAGATCAGCTGAGTTTGCGCCGTCCATAAAGCTGCCATCGACTTCCCTGAGACACTGCGGCGTCAACACACCCGTGGACACACCCCTCCGACTATCAGGTACTATTAAACTCACTAAAACACTAGCAACACAATAGAAAGATAAGGGATTTCCCAGAATTGTCCTAGTAAATGTGTCTAAAAACATCTGAATCCGTCCCAATGCAATCGCGTTGTTTTTTTTTTCTAGTTCGTCGCTATCAATATCCTCAAACACGAATCTTTCATCCTCGCTCAAATTAATGGGGAAATTGTCGTTTTCTCGGTCCGAATAGCTCTTTTTGTTGGAGGCTCCCATTATAAACAATGTGAAGATGTGAGGAGCCCTCAACGGGTGACGTCATCGTCTGCGACTTCCGGTAAAGGCAAGGCTTTTCTATTAGCGACTAAAAGTTGCGAACTTTATCGTGGATGTTCTCTACTAAATCCTTTCAGCAAAAATATGGCAATATCGCGAAATGATCCAGTATGACACATAGAATGGACCTGCTATCCCCGTTTAAATAAGAAAATCTCATTTCAGTAGGCCTTTTATGTTCATATGATGCTGTGCTCATTCATAACGATTTCTTGGTAAGCCTCTCCCCTTACCACACCCCTACAGGGAGACTCCGGCGGTCCACTCGTCTGTCGCAACAACAACAAGATGACTCTCATGGGTGTCATCAGCTGGGGTGACGGCTGCGGCCAGAGAGATAAGCCTGGCGTCTACACGCGTGTCACCCGTTACATCGACTGGATACGAAACAAGATCAAGGCCAACCCGATCTGAGAAACAAATGTGCAGTATGTTTATGATCTTAATCAAACTGGTGGAGGTTTAAAACCGGCAAAACCACTTTTTCAGAGGGTTGACGGGACCAAGAAAGTCGTGAGATTTGCCACTCAGAAGCTTCTTCACTTCCTGTGTGAATGGACAGAATATTTCCTCTTTCCTGTTCCTCACCAATGTTTTGTCTTTTCACGCGGAGACGTGTTTAGTTGTCGCCCTCCAGTGCTGAGGTTACAGAGGTGGACAGCAGTTTCAGTACAGACTTATGCCTCGAAAATATTTCAAAACTAATCTGCTGGTTCAGATTTGGACTGTTTTCGGTTAAGGAAAGATTTCTTGTCCTCTCTTTTTGGAACATAACACTCCCCCAGACCCCTGGGTTGAACCCAGCAAGTACATCAGGCGTCATGTATTGTCTGTAAATTGCCTTGAATATTTTACTTACCTGCTTTTTTATTTTATTTTTTAGCTGCACAGTTTATCTCTTAACTATAAATCGTTTGTATTCCCCAGGGAACATGGTTTTACAACAATTTGTACTAATTTAATATTTATGTGTATTTCATAGAGACGTACTTGTGTTGTAAATAATTTATTGTCATATAATCTTATCTGGTAAAATACAATAAATATTATTTGGAGTTAAACTTTGTCTTTTTTTTTTTACTCATACACTAGCACAAGGGATTTTAAGGCACATGAAGCGGTATTCCTACCGCCTCTTCTGGATGCGTCGTTTTGAAGTTAGTCATATTTACGTGCATACTTCAACAGCGTCCTCTCCCTGTCATCTTTGTTGTTCCATTTGTTTTTAGAGCTTCCATAGTGAGTGATATAAGTGAACTGCATGCTACTTTGTATTATAAATTACAACAGCGGAGGATGAATAACCCACGACAACATGAAAGAGAGAACAAAAAGCAGCTTTTTGACTATGGCGCAGACTACAATGGCGGACGCGTGAAAATTTTCAGGACTTATGCAGATCCCCAATACACATCAGCAGGAACTAAGAGGTAACAAAAGTTGGTTATGTGTAGTATTGCAAAACAAAACGCCAGATAATATGTCTCCTATTAGGTGCCATGTTGGGGTCCAAATGCACTAATACACGTATGTTGAAGCACAGTACGTCTGACTATGGTAACTGTAATACCCCAACAATCTATCGAGCGGTGAGGTGTATGTTTTTCTTCCCTATATCCTTATTTTTTAGTTACTGCACTATGGTTAGGGAAGGTTGTTTGGATTGGGTCATAGAAGTAAACGTTACGAGTATAAATAGTAGACAAGAACACATGTGTTTTTCTTTTTTTTATGCATTCTAAACCATGAATAAACTTTAGCAATGGACAATGGAGCCAATAGTAGTCGCTCTATAGAGAAATGCTGTAAGTATATATGTAGCGTAGTAACAGGCATATTCATAATGACATGTCATATTTTCTCCGTCAAATTGATTACGATCATGTTAAATTGGGTTTTGTTTTAAACTGGAAAACCTAATCATATAACAAATTTCCTTCAACAACTTTCTTTGTCTGTTATTCTTCCCTATCTCCTTATTTTTTATTTTCTGCAACATGATTAGGGTTTTTCTACCGCCTCTTCTGGATGCGCCGTTTTACTTTGTATTAGAAATTACAACAGCGTAGGATGAATAACCCACAACAACATGAAAGAGAGAACAAAAAGCAGCATTTTGACTATAGCGCAGACTACAATGGCGGACGCGTGCAAATTTTCAGGACTTATGCAGATCCCCGATACACATCAACAGGAGCTAAGAGGTAACAAAAGTTGGTTATGTGTAGTATTGCAAAACAAAACGCCAGATAATATGTCCCCTAATAGGTGCCATGTTGGGGTCCAAATGCACTAATACACGTATGTTGAAGCACAGTACGTCTGACTATGGTAGCTGTAATACCCCAACAATCTATCAAGCGGTGCGGCTTCCTCGCTCACCAAAGTCGAACTAAAATGTTTTGACAGATTTTTGAGCGGCATGTGCAATGTTCTATATTAAGGGTCCTTAAACTTTTTGGCCCGGGGGGTGCATTGGGTTAAAAACGTTTGGCCAGGGCCGGGCTATATACAAACGTGTATGTGTGTATATATATATATATATATATATATATATATATATATATATATATATATATATACAAACCCCGTTTCCATATGAGTAGGGCATGTTCACCACTGTGTTACATCACCTTTTCTTTTAACAACACTCAATAAATGTTTGGGAACTGAGGAAACTGATTGTTGAAGCTTTGAAAGTGGGATTCTTTCCCATTTTTGTTTTGTGTAGAACTTCAGTCGTTCAACAGTCCGGGGTCTCCGCTGTTGTATTTTACACTTCCTAATGCGCCACCAAAACTAATCATTTTTTAAAACTTTATTTTTTTATTTTTTGGGACTTATCTGGCCCGCGGGCCGTAGTTTGGGGACCCCTGTTCTATATTCTCAATGAAACATCTTAGTTTTGGTGTTGCTTACTTACTGCTACTTGCTAGCATCATTTAATGAACGGGCATCAACTTGTCGTCCACATGTATTTCTTAGTAATGTATAGAAAAAGCATGGCCAACCCAGTTTCGGGCGATTTCCCCAATGATTGATCCTAAGACACTTATGTGACAACATGGCACCATAACTGCTAACTTTGAGCTAATGCTATTAGTGAATTGTGTGAATTATATTTATATAGCGCTTTTCTCAAGTGACTCAAAGCGCTTTACATAGTGAAACCCAATATCTAAGTTACATTTAAACCAGTGTGGGTGGCACTGGGAGCAGGTGGGTAAAGTGTCTTGCCCAAGGACACAACGGCAGTGACTAGGATGGCACAAGCGGGAATCGAACCTGCAACTCTCAAGTTGCTGGCACGGCCACTCTACCAACCGAGCTATGCTATGTGTTTATGGTGTTTATGGTGCTTCCTTGTTAGTTTATTGATGTGTAAAAATGCCCTGAAATATGGAAAGCTTTTACATCTCTTTCCCCACAACCCGGAAAAAAGCAAAATATGGGAAGTGAAAGTTTTTCGGTCAACAGTGGGGAGCCACCGATTCAGGGGTCTTGTGCCAGGTAACCACACAACTCAGCATCTGCCTTTTGTTTAGGACACAACACACAAAAGCTAATACAAATGATAGCCGAATCATTTAAGAGATGGTTTGACAAAAAAAAAAAGAGTATTTTTGAATCTCTGTAAAACTAAAATGATGCAATTCTGTAAGAGCAGAAGATCATTCCAAGTCGAACAAATTTTGCGGCCCAAATCCCACATCACGGCAAGAAAAAACTCATCCCAATGAGGGTCAACGTGAAACCCTGGTAAGGACTGCAGATGTGAGGACCCCCAGCTAATAATACTAGAGTCCAGTCCATAGTGGGGCAGGCGGGGGATGCTCTTGCATGTAGACAGGTGGAGTTGCAGAAACTAAACACTCGTCAGTAAACACTACAATAATGTATAGAGCTGACAAAATAAACCATGATAATATGTTAAAAATATATTTTGGGCTTCGGCGTGGCGAACTTGGGAGCGTGGCCGTGCCAGCAATTTGAGGATTACTGGTTCAATTCCCACCTTTTATATATATTTATCCATCCATCCATATTCTACCGCTTATTCCCTTTGGCGCTGCGAGGGGCTCTGGTGCCTATATATATATATATATAGATATATATATACATATATATATATATATATATATATATATATATATATATACATATATATACATATATATATCCCACTTAAATGATGACAGAGGTCTGTAATTTTCACCATAAGTACACTTCAACTGTGAGAGACAGAATGTGAAAAACAAATCCAGGATTTCACATTGTAGGAGTTTTAAAGAATTTATTTGTAAATTATAGTGGAAAATTGCTAATGCCATTCAAAGCTCTCACTGATGGAAGGAGGTTTTGGCTCAAAATCTCACGATACATGGCCCCATTCATTCTTTCCTTAACACGGATCAATCGTCCTGTCCCCTTAACAGAAAAACAGCCCCAAAGCATGATGTTTCCACCCCCATGCTTCACAGTTGGTATGGTGTTCTTGGGATGCAACTCAGTATTCTTCTTCCTCCAAACACGACGAGTTGAGTTTATACCAAAAAGTTCTATTTTGGTTTCATCTGACCACATGACATTCTCCCAATCCTCTGCTGTATCATCCATGTATCCATTTTGGTACAAACTCAACTCGTCGTGTTTGGAGGAAGACATATACTGAGTTGCATCCCAAGAACACCAGACCTACTGTGAAGCATGGGGGTGGAAACATCATGCTTTGGGGCTGTTTTTCTGCTAAGGGGACAGGACGATTGATCCGTGTTAAGGAAAGAATGAATGGGGCCATGTATCGTGAGATTTTGAGCTAAAACCTCCTTTCATCAGTGAGAGCTTTGAATGGTTGACCAAATACTTATTTTCCACCATGATCTACAAATACATTCTTTAAAATTCCTACAATGTGAATTCTTGGTTTTTTTTCACATTCTGTGTCTCACAGTTGAAGTGTACCTATGATGAAAATTACAGACCTCGATCATCCTTTTAAGTGGGAGAATTTGCACAATCGGTGGCTCACTAAATACTTTATATATATATATATATGCATATATATGTATATATATATATATATATATATATATATAAGCTATGCTTACCACCACACTTGGTGGTGGTAAGCATATTCATTCATCATTCATTCACCAGTGTGGGCAGCACTGAGGGCAAGGGTGAAGTGTCCTGCCCAACACAACGGCAGCACTTTGAATGTTAAGAGGCAGGGAACCCTCATATTTCTGGCACAGCCGGTCTAACCATTTCCCCTCAATCCACATCATTGGTAGCAATCATGGCACCTCTCGTTTAGAGGGCCATATAAGCACAACTCTGGTATTGCTTATGCATGACTGCCATCTGCTGGACACACATACCATTGCATCGTGCACCGAATAAAATTGCTTGGAGGTCGGTACGCACAACCAAAATGAATACATATTTTAAGCGTACCTGGTTATAAGGCGCACTGTCAATTTTCTAGAAAATGAAAGGAAATGAAAATGCAACTTGTTGTACAAAAAATACAATATGTTTTTAGAAAATATACTGCACGGTGGATCAGGGGTTAGTGCATGTGTCTCACAATACAAAGGTCTTGAGTTGTCTTGGGTTCAATCCCGGGCTCGCGCTCTTTCTGTGTGGAGTTTGCGTGTTCTCCCCGTGACTACGTGGGTTCCCTCCGGGTACTCCGACTTCCTCCCACTTCCAAAGACATGCACCTGGGGCATACTTGCCAACCTTGACACCTCCGATTTCGGGAGGTGGGGGGCAGGGGCGTGGTTAAGAGGAGAGTATATTTACAGCCAATATTTTTATCCATCCATTTATTCCCCTTTTGGGGTCGCGGGGGGTGCTGGCGCCTATCTCAGCTACAATTGGGCGGAAGGCGGTGTGCACCCTGGACAAGTCGCCACCTCATCGCAGGGCCAACACAGATAGACAGACAACATTCACACTCACATTCACACACTAGGGCCGATTTAGTGTTGCCAATCAACCTATCCCCAGGTGCATGTCTTTGGAGGTGGGAGGAAGCCGGAGAGCCCACGCATTCACGGGGAGAACATGCAAACCCCACACAGAAAGATCCCGAGCCTGGGATTGAACCCAGGACTGCAGGACCTTCGTATTGTGAGGCGGACGCACTAACCCCTCTGCCACCGTGAAGCCCATATTTTTATATTGGCTGTAATTAATATATATATATATATATATATATATATATATATATACATATATATATATATATATATATATATATATATATATATATATATATATATATATATATATATATATGTCTTGATTGGATTATCCGGAGAATAGTGCTCGATACCGTGGTAGAGCGCAATATGTAGGTGTGGGAAAAAATCACAAGACTACTTCATCTCTACAGATCTGTTTCATGAGGGGTTCCCTCAATCATCAGGAGATTTTAATGGAAGCATTCACATACAATGGTTTATATAGAGCACGGAGTAGGTGGGTACAGGCAGGCGTAGGGTGTGGTGATTGGCTCATGTGTTACCTGGGAGGTGTTTCCGTCTATGGCGGCATGTTGAAATGATTTCACTGCGCTTGTTGAGGGATGATAGATCTGGATGATATATAATAAACAGTTTCTCTTTTAAGCATAGTTTGCATCTTTTATTACCACTGTTGTAAGGTGTGCTGGATGCAAGAATTTGCCATGTTATTGAATATTCAACATTATTGTCTTTGAGGTTCCAAATGTGTTTGCTGAGTTCGGTAGAATTCTGCAAAGTCTGGTTTCTAAAGGAGGCGTTGTGATTATTCCATCTTGTTTTGAACGCTCCTTCGGTTAATCCTACGTACGTGTCGGATGTGTTAATGTCCTTGCGTATTACCTTTGCTTGGTAAACGACTGATGTCTGTAAACACCTTCCGTTGAGAGGGCAATCAGGTTTCTTGCGACAGTTACATTCATTATTGGTTTCAGAGTCGTTTAGTCTGGGGGTAGGCAGTCCTTTTGCAGTTGCTTTGTTGTGGTTTGAAATGATTTGTTGCATGTTGTTCATACAGCTGTAGCTCAATTTAATGTTGTTCTTGTTGAATATTTTTCTTAGGGTGTTGCCTTTGGGGAAGTGTTTGTCGATCAGAGTGAGGAACTTGCGGCCGATGTTGGTTGAGACGTCTTTGCTGAATGGCGGATTGTACCAGATGATGTTTCGTTTTCTGCTCTTTTTTGGTTGGTTTCCTGGGGTGGGTTCATAGGTGAGGGTGAAGTTGTATCCGCTTTCATCAAGTGCTTTCTGGTACGGGGGGGTTGCTTGGTCGAATTCAGCTTTGCTGGATGACAGCATCGATAGCCTTTTATTAATTCCGGTAGGTATTCTTTTCGTGGTGGTGGGTGGGTGGTTGCTGTCGTGGTGCACGTATTGGAGTGTTGTGTTGGGTTTCGTGAATGGTTGGTAGCTGTTATTTCTCAGGTTGAAAGTGACGTCGAGGAAGTTGACGGTTTGCTTGTTGGCTTCAATCGTGATCCGTAGGCCATTTTCTTTGAAGATTTGGCATATGCGCTTCTTGGTGTTCTCGCTGCTCCTTGGCGAGGCGCGGCACACCGCCAGTCCATCATCACGGTAAATACCAAGGTTCAGGTTGAGGCTAGCAAGCTGGGAGAGGAGGAAACTCCCAACAAGTTCGCACGTTTCTGCTCCGTCAAAACTCCCCATAGTAACGTCAAATGTTGAATTGTTCTTTTTTTGCCATGGTGTGCTGTTGCGGATGAGTATGGAGTTCTTTGCGTGGATGATGATGTTTCTTTCGTTGCCTGTGATTGAGTCGTAGTCCGAGGCAAAGTTTAGTGCTTGGGTCAGTAGGTCTTGCGTGATGGAAGGGTAAAATTCTTCGATGTCGAAGGAGATAAAGTTGTGTTGTTGTTTGTCTTGGATGTTGTTGAACCATTTGATTACTGCTGCTGTATTTCTCCATTGGTTGAGTGGTGTTTTGTCCTTGATTTTTGCGTTGATTCTGTCCAGGATTACTTTGCTGATTTTTCCTATTTCGGATTTAGTTGGGTTTATTAGTCGGCATGTTGGGTTATTTGCGAAGTTGGGTTTGTGGTCCTTCAGTGTGATGAAGGCTTCTTTGTTGGCTGTGGCGTCCACCCTGTCCTCAATGTCCAGTTCGGTTGCGATCCGCTTGTTTTCCAGGTGGATGTTCTGTAAAGTGTTGGGTTGCGCTTTTTTGTATGATTTGGTGATGCTTTTGTCCAGTAAAGAGTTATGTTCTGGTATGTCCATTCTGTAGAAGTTTGTGGTTTTATCGGCGGCTATGATGAGGTTGCTTACTTTCTTGATGCGCTCCGTGTCATTTTTCAGCTTGGTGAGGAATGGGTTGCGGGCTGGCTTAAATTTGACTGATTGTATCATTTTGAGCATGTCGTTCTCAAAGTCCTTTAATTCCTTGACTGTGGGTGGGTTCTTGGTAGATTTGAATCCGTAAGTTTCCTTTTGCGTTCCTTTTGTTTCAGGGTGGAGGAAAAAGTGTGCTTTCCACCGCATCCTTCTTAGGAAGTGTTCCGTCTTTTCTATGAGTCTTTGCTTGTAGTCCTTCTGCGTGGGTATGGGAATGTTCTTCGTGGAGTAGTCGATGCTGAACCTTTCCATTTCGGATCGTCGTACAGTGCTCAACAAATGTCAATTTGGAGCGGAATATGTCTTGATTGGATTATCCGGAGAATAGTGCTCGATACCGTGGTAGAGCGCAATATGTAGGTGTGGGAAAAAATCACAAGACTACTTCATCTCTACAGATCTGTTTCATGAGGGGTTCCCTCAATCATCAGGAGATTTTAATGGAAGCATTCACATACAATGGTTTATATAGAGCACGGAGTAGGTGGGTACAAGCAGGCGTAGGGTGTGGTGATTGGCTCATGTGTTACCTAGGAGGTGTTTCCGTCTATGGCGGCATGTTGAAATGATTTCACTGCGCTTGTTGAGGGATGATAGATCTGGATGATATATAATAAACAGTTTCTCTTTTAAGCATAGATTGCATCTTATATTACCACTGTTGTAAGGTGTGCTGGATGCAAGAATTTCAACAAGCGCAGTGAAATCATTTCAACATGCCGCCATAGACGGAAACCCCTCCTAGGTAACACATGAGCCAATCACCACACCCTACGCCTGCTTGTACCCACCTACTCCGTGCTCTATATAAACCATTCTATGTGAATGCTTCCATTAAAATCTCCTGATGATTGAGGGAACCCCTCATGAAACAAATTTGTAGAGATGAAGTAGTCTTGTGATTTTTTCCCACACCTACATATATATATATATATACATATACACAATTGAAATATACATATGGTGGCAGAGGGGTTAGTGCGTCTGCCTCACAATACGAAGTTCCTGCAGTCCTGGGTTCAAGTCCAGGCTCGGGATCTTTCTGTGTGGAGTTTGCATGTTCTCCCCGTGAATGCGTGGGTTCCCTCCGGGTACTCCGGCTTCCTCCCACTTCCAAACACATGCACCTGGGGATAGGTTGATTGGCCACACTAAATTGGCCCTAGTGTGTGAATGTGAGTGTGAATGTTGTCTGTCTATCTGTGTTGGCCCTGTGATGAGGTGGCGACTTGTCCAGGGTGTACCCTGCCTTCTGCCCGATTGTAGCTGAGATAGGCGCCAGCGCCCCCCGCGACCCCGAAAGGGAATAAGCGGTAGAAAATGGATGGATATATATATACATATATGTATGAAATACTTAACTTTCAGTGAATTTTAGCTTTATATATTTATTTTATTATATACATAAATAAAAGAAATAGTTGAATTTCAGACGGCACCTATCAAATACACAGTAATAAAAACACAGTTGTTCTACTAACTGTACTGTGCTTGCTGGTTACTAAAAAAACAACAACACTTACCTTTCACTATTTGAGTAACGTCACTTCCGAGTTTGTGCTTTGGCCTGACGTCTCGCACTGTCAGCTCTGTTCGTTTTTGTGTTGTTTGCGTCTATTTTCGTCTTAGTCAGCTATTTCACCTGGCCGGATTCCTGCCTTCCTTTCTCGCCTCATGGCTCCTCTCCCCCGTCACCTGCGGGCTGTATGTCGGGCCCCACCTGGATTAGCTGCGCCCTTGGACGTGCTGGCCCCCGCTAGGTTAGGTCTTGTGAACGCAAGACCTTTCACAAACAAAACGTTTATCCTGAAGGGTTTCTTCACCTCCCGCGGGCGGCCGACTTGACTTCCTCTGTGTGACGGAAACACGGCTGAGAGCCGGTGAGTCCACCCCTCTTAATGAACTTCTGCCTCTGGAGTGTTCCTACTTTATTTCTCTGCGGTCGTCCGGTCGAAAAGGAGGAAGATTAGCAGTCGTTTTTAAAAATGACTTGAAATGCCGTCAGATCCGCCTGCAATCCTCCTTTTCAAGCTTCAAACTGTGCATGTTTGAGCTGGAGGGGCCATGGCCTCCAGCTCTAGCTGAATTTCGGAAGATTTTGGGGAGAAAATTTCTTCCGGGAGGTTTTCGGGAGGGGCGCTGAATTTCGGGAGTCTCCCGGAAAATCCGGGAGGGTTGGCAAGTATGACCTGGGGATAGGTTGATTGGCAACACTAAATTGGCCCTAGTGTGTGAATGTGAGCGTGTATGTTGTCTGTCTATCTATGTTGGCCCTGCGATGAGGTGACGACTTGTCCAGGGTGTACTCCGCCTTCTGCCCGAATGCAGCTGAGATAGGCTTCATTATTTTGTTTTCAAATTCATTAGCCTGTGGAAAAAGTTAATGTTAATATTTACCTCAGAAGACTGCAAATAGGAAAGAGGTGTTCAATTATTTATTTAAATTGTATTTAATATATCATTGATGTTTTCTCATTAGTTTTTTAAAAAGTTGATTTTAACTATGAAGTTATATAAGCATTGCTTGTTCCATATTCAGTTTTAAAGTTGATCCGCCTCCGCTTGGGATGGTTTCCTTTTGGCTCTACTATCGACGGGACTCTTGCTACTGTGTTTGATCCACTTTGGACTGGACTCTCATGGTTGTGTTGGATCCACTATGGATTGAACTTTCACAGTATCATGTTAGACCCGCTCGACATCCATTGCTTTCAGTCCCCTTTCGGGGGAGGGGGGGGGGGCACATATGAGGTCCTCTCCAAGGTTTCTCATAGTCATCATTGTCACTGTCACCGACGTCCCACTGGGGTGAGTTTCCCTTGCCCTTATGTGGGCTCTGAAACGAGGATGTCGTTGTGGTTTGTGCAGCCCTTTGAGACATTAGTGATTTAGGGCTATATAAATAAACATTGATTGAATGATTGAAAGCAAATCAGTGTAGCAGACTAAGCAATAATTAACTTTCTCTTGCTCCTTTAAGGCTTGAATGTTTGATTCAATATTGTTATTTTATTTTCAAATGTATGATTAGCCTGTGGAAAAAGTAAATTTTGATATTTACCTCAGAAGGCATTAAATACAAAACGATGCATTCAATTTTTATTAAAATTTTATTTGATATGCCAATGCCATTGATATTTTTTAATTATTATTATTAGTATTTAAAATGTGCATGTCACTATAAAGTAATATAAGCCTTGCTTGTTCAATATTCAATGCAAAACTTGTTTGGGTCCCTATTAAAAGGTTAATTTGTCCAACCTCGGCCCGCGGCTTTGTTCAGATTTACATTTTGGCCCACTCTGTATTTGAGTTTGACACCCCTGCGTTAGAGGAAATGCAAATGAGACCAGCCCATCATGCTTCTGTGTGTTCTTAATCCTTAAACCATTTGCAGCCTGGACACCAAACAAGGACGGCGATCTCCTCATCAACCAAGCAGAGAGACCCACATTGAACCCAAATCATGAAAATGGTAACGTATTATTTTGTTCTGATTAGTGGATTTACCCCATTATAGCCAAAGTGAGCAGTCGCCAATGTTTTATTCAACCGAATGGAATACACACCTGATCCAATATTGCTTAATTCAGTGGTCACAAAACTTCCTTTTCAACTTTGTTTGTTAATTTACATAATTCTTTCAAAATCAATTCAATCAGAATTGTGCTGTCACATGTAACAAAAAGGCTGTAGTGCAATATTTACCCTAACTAATGTTAGTCTAATGTTTTAATAACTACAACATTCAGGGCTAACATTGCTAAATAATGCTTTAATATAATAAACACTGAACACTGCAGTAGTCATTATAAAGCACACTTTGTGTTGTATGCAAAGAGACGCATTTGAATGCAGCAGATTTCACTTCATGGTTGTGAGACTTTATTTCCTTTTCCTCCTGTCATAGTGGGAACATTTGTGTCATTGTGTGCAGTGCCGGCTCATTGGGGCCCCATTTTGGTCTTTAATAGTACAAGGGTTTAATTTAATAAGTGGCTAATCAAATTGAACCCCCTAATGTTTCAAATGTCACCAACTATTGAAAATATAAACAATGCAGCTTTAAATTGACTTGAATGTGTTCTGACCTTTTTTGCTTATGTGGAGTGTGTAGGCCAGGGGTCTCAGACACGCGGCCCGCAGGCCGATTGTGGCCCGCGAGACGTTATTTTGCGTCCCCCACCTTAAAGGGGAACATTATCACAATTTCAGAAGGGTTAAAACCAATAAAAATCAGTTCCCAGTGGCTTAATTTATTTTTAGAAAAAATTTTTTAAAATTTTACCTGTCCCGGAATATCCGTAAAAAAAGCTTTAAAGTGCTTGATTTTCGCTATTTGCTTAAGCCACTGTCCATTTTCCTGTGACGTCACATAGCAATTCCAATACAAACAATGGCGACTAGCACAGCAAGATATAGCGACATTAGCTCAGATTCACACTCGGATTTCAGCGGCTTAAGCGATTCAACAGATTACGCATGTATTAAAACGGATGGTTGGAGTAAGCGGAAACGAAATTGAAGAAGAAACTGAAGCTATTGAGCGAATAGCTATTGACGCTATTCGGCCATCTTTGCGTTAGCATCGCCGGTAAAATGTGCAGACCAACCGATCAGGACTTTCGCATTGACACTGGATCAACTTTAAACCGTCGATTGGTAAGTGTTTGTTTCGCATTAAATGTGAGTGGAAGGAAACGCTGGATGTAAATATAGTTTCAAATGTACATACAGGTAGCCTAAATAGCATGTTAGCATTGATTAGCTGGCAGTCATGCCGCGACCAAATATGTCTGATTAGCACATAAGTCAATAACATCAACAACACTCACCTTTGTGATTTCGTTGACTTTATCGTTGGGAATGCATCTGCTTTGAGTGTCGCAGGATATCCAGACATTCTTGTTATCTCTGTGCCATCTCTGTCGAAGCATCGCCGGTAAAAACCAAACGGGGGACTTTTGCATCTCTTGACACTGGAGCAACTTAAATCCGTCGATTGCTAAGTGTTTGTTTGGCATTAAATGTGGATGGAGGCAAAGGCTAGATGTAAATATAGCTACAAATGAGACCTAATGCTGCAATATGTACACACAGCTAGCCTAAATAGCATGTTAGCATCGATTAGCATGCCGTGCTAATCGATGCGCATTCTACGTAAATCAACTTGAATCCGTCCCTGATCGTGTTGTTACACCGTCCGACAACACACCGACGAGGCATGATGTCTCCAAGATATCGGAAAACAGTCGAAAAAACGGAAAATAACAGAGCTGATTTGACTCGATGCATGTGATGTGGTAGGGAAAAATGGCGTTGAGTACCGATGTGACGTCACGTTCTAACGTCGTCGCTCAGAGAGGGATAAACAGAAAGGCGTTTAATTCGCCAAAATTCACCCATTTAGAGTTCGGAAATCGGTTAAAAAAATATGTGGTCTTTTTTCTGCAACATCAAAGTATATATTGACGCTTACATGGGTCTGGTGATAATGTTCCCCTTTAAAGGCCTACTGAGATGAGATTTTCTTATTTAAACGGGGATAACAGGTCAATTCTATGTGTCATACTTGATCATTTCGCGATATTGCCATATTTTTGCTGAAAGGATTTAATAGAGAACATCGACGATAAAGTTCACAACTTTTGGTCGCTAATAGAAAAGCCTTGCCTGTACCGGAAATATCAAACGATGATGTCACATGTTGATGGCTCCTCTCATCCTCACATTGTTTTTAATGGGAGCCTCCAACAAAAAGAGCTATTCAGACCAAAAAATGACAATTTCCCCATTAATTTGAGCGAGGATGAAAGATTCGTGTTTGAAAATATTGGTAGCGAAGGGCTAGAAAAAAAAACTAAGAAAAATAAATCAAGTAAAAAAAAAAAAAAAAAAGGCGATTGCATTGGGACAGACTCAGATGTTTTTAGACACATTTACTAGGATAATTCTGGAAAAACCCTTATCTTTTTATTGTGTTGCTAGTGTTTTAGCGAGTTTAATAGTAACTGACAGTCTGAGGGGGTGTGTCCACGGGTGTCTTGACGCCAGTCTCTGAGGGAAGTCGACGGCAGCTGTATGGACGGCACAAGCTCAGCTGATCTCCGGTAAGTGGTGACTTTTTACCACAATTTTCTCACTGAAACCTGCTGGTTGACATTTGGTCGGGATCCATGTTGGCTTGACCGCTCTGATCCATAGTAAAGTTTCACCTCTGGGAATTTTAAACAAGGAATCACTGTGTGTTTGTGTGGCTAAAGGCTAAAGCTTCCCAACTACATCTTTCTACTTTGACTTGTCCATTATTAACTGAACTAATTGCAAAAGATTCAGCAACACAGATATCCAGAATACTGTTTAATTATGCGGTTAAAGCAGACGACTTTTAGCTGTGTGTGTGCGCAGCGCTAATATTTCCTTACAGTCCGTGACGTCACGCGTACACGTCATCATTGCGCGACGTTTTCAACAAGAAACTCCGCGGGAAATTTAAAATTGCAATTTAGTAAACTAAAAAGGCCGTATTGGCATGTGTTGCAATGTTAATATTTCATCATTGATATATAAACTATCAGACTGCGTGGTCGGTAGTAGTGGGTTTCAGTAGGCCTTTAATGTTAGTTCGGCCTGCAAGTTTTATATGAATGGAGCTTGACAGCGTCGTGTTATTTGGGTCCAAAATGGCTTTTTCAGCGTTCTGGGTTGCCTACCCCTGCGTTAGGGGAAAAGCGGCAAAGCGACATAGACGTTGCCATGGAAACGAGGGTTTTCTTACGTGCCTGGCTGCAGTCACACCGCGACACCTGTCCGTCAGGAATAACAGTCCCCAACAACCTGTGTCAGGCTCGCCACTGACAGTTTGTTTGTGTTTTAGTTTCTCCTCTGTGTGTTTAGTATTTCCTGTCCTAAGTTCCTGTCAGCAGTCTTATTTTGGTTCAGCTTACTGTTTGTCTCCCTAAGTGCTTTGTTTCCCCTCAGCTGTGGCTGATTGGCACCTGGCCACACCTGATGTCAATCAGCCAGTTCCTATTTTACCTCCTTTGTTTCTCCAGTCAGTGCTGGGTTATTGTCGCTCTTGTGTCGTTGCTACCTGTCGTGATTCGTCGATGTCATCATTACAGCTACTACCTGTCATTCTAGTTTTTGTCCTTGTAGTCGGTAAGCTGTTCCTGTTAGCTATTTATAGTTTGTTTTCGCCTAGCTTTTTGGTTTCGTGTTTTCTTGTTAGCCATTAGCTGTTTCCAGTTTTTCTCTTTCCTGCTAGATACCTGTTAGCTTCCATGCTAGGCCTTTTGGTTGTTATCCGCCCACGTGCGCGCTTTTGTTGTTTTCGTTCTAGTTGTTTATATTAAAACCATGTTTTCTCACTCCGTGCCTGTCTCCTTCTCTGCATCTTGGGGTTCGTCAACAACAAACTTTGACAACCCGAACCGATTCAAACCGTTATTTGTTTTTTTTTTATTGTTTAAGTTGCATTGCCTCACACGATGAACACTGCATATTTTCTATATGACGCTGGGTAACACTCCGGCAGCCATCACTTTTTTGCGCTCGCTATCCCGGTACTATTTTCCACCGACCGCCATGTTGCTGTAGGGAAGAAAAGCGGAATGACACACATTGCGGAAATAAAATTATTGTCAGGGTTATTTGGTGTTGAACCCCAAGATGCAGAGATGGAGGCAGGCTTGGAATGTGAAAAGATGAATTAAATACTAAGACGAAAAACAAAACCAAAAGGGTACAAACACAAAGCGCGCACGAGGCGGATAATCAAACAAAAGGAGCTAGCCTGGGAGCTAGAAAATAACGAACAGGAGCTTAGCGTGGAGGCTAGCGGGTAGCGAACAGGCAAACAGAAGTCGTACTTGTATAATGAAAAATAAAACGGAAGCAGGGAACGAAAAACAGTAAGCTACAAACATCAACTGAATATAGCTTATCGCTACGCTGCAAAGACAAGGTACGACACGACAGGAGCGATAACACATCACAAGAGCGACTAGACGTGACATCGACAAGACAATACAATACAATGATCCAGCAACTGACACAAGACAAAGCAGGTACAAATACGAGCGGGCTGATTGGCAACAGGTGTGACCAAGTGCCAATCAGCCGCAGCTGAGGAGGAACACAGCAATCAGGGAACAAGACAGGAAGCTGACAAAATAAGAGCACTAGACAGGAACTAAAGACAGGAGATACTAAACACAGAGGAAACAGACAAATGCAGAGGAAAATTAAAACATAGACAAACTGTCAGGGGAAAGCCTGAAAATTATTCTCCGTGCGTCGGCTAAATACTAATATATTCCACAACCCCAAACATGTCTTTTTCAAAGCCTGCAGTGAAGATAAATGTTATTGATGAGCAAAGACAATTCCAGGAAAAGTGGGAGATGCAACATTTCTTTGTTGAACACAGGAGCACCCCGACTTGTCTTATTTGCACAGAGAACGTTGCAGTGCACAAGGAATACAGTTTGAAACGTCATTAGACATCTAGACATGCTGAGGAATATGCAAAAAAAAATTTAAGAAATCTTTTCTTGCGGCCCAGCCTCACCCACACTCTGCATCCAGTGGCCCCCAGGTAAATTGAGTTTGAGACCCCTGGTGTAAGCCCTGGTTGTGTTTCCATTAAAAACATGACCGAGAACAAACACATTTAGAAAAAGAGAGTTTTTAGGAAAAAAACAACAACTTTCTTTCTGGTCTTTAGTTATGTCATCATTTATAGCAGACACAAAGAGCAGAATTATTACTGGAACCTTTACAAAAAAATAGGAATTCTAATTGTATCTACACCTGTTTGCACTATTTTTTTATCAGTAGTGTGCGTGATGTGTGTTCAAAAAGAATGTGTACACACAAGAGATTTGTCACCTTGTCCAGCCTTCTATAATCATTTACTCAGCCTCAGGAGTGGTGTGGGAAAACTGATACTCAACTTTTATTACACTTCCTGATTTTTCCATTTTGCCACTCTGTCTGCTAAATACTAACGTTATGATGCAATCTAATAAAAAATATATTTAGACTAGGATGCATGACATTTGAAGGCCTGCTGAAACCCACTACTACCCAACACGCAGTCTGATAGTTTATATATCAATGATGAAATATTAACATTGCAACACATGCAAATACAGCAGGTTTAGTTTACTAAATTACAATTTTAAATTTCCCTTGGAGTTTCTTGTTGAAAACGTCGCGGAATGATGATGCGTGTGCGTGACGTCTCGAGTTGGAGGGGACATATTAACGCAGCACCACTAGTGGCTAAAAGTCGTCTCTTTTCATCACGCAATTAAACAGTATTCTGGACATCTGTGTTGCTGAATCTTTTGCAATTTGTTCAATTAATAATGGAGAAGTCAACGTAGAAAGATGGAGGTGGGAAGCTTTAGTGTTTAGCCACACAAACACACGGTGATTCCTTGTTTGAAATTCCCGGAGGTGAAGCTTTACTATGGATCAGAGCGGTCAAGCGAACACGGATCCCGACCACTTGTCAACCGGCAGGTTTCGGTGAGAAAATTGTGGTAAAAAGTTGCCTCCTACCGGAGACACATGGGTTGTACTTGTATAGCGCTTTTCTACCTTCAAGGTACTCAAAGCGCTTTGACACTACTTCCACATTTACCCATTCACACACACATTCACACACTGATGGAGGGAGCTGCCATGCAAGGCGCTAACCAGCACCCATCAGGAGCAAGGGTGAAGTGTCTTGCTCAGGACACAACGGACGTGACAAGGTTCGTACTAGGTGGGGATTGAACCAGGGACCCTCGTGTTGCACACGGCTACTTTTCCACTGCGCCACGCCGTCCCTAGATCAGAGATCAGCGGAACTTCTGTCGTGCTGCTGCTGCCGTGACTAATTCCCTCAGAGACTGGCGTCAACACACCCGTTGACACACCCCTCCGACTATCAGGTACTATTAAACTCACTAAAACACTAGCAACACAATAGAAAGATAAGGGATTTTCCAAAATTATCCTAGTAAATGTGTCTAAAAACATCTGAATCGCTCACAATGCAATTGCCTTTTTTTTTTAACATTATTTTATTTTTATTTTTTTCTAGTCCTTCGCTATCAATATCCTCAGCCACGAATCTTTCATCCTCGCTCAAATTAATGGGGAAATTGTCGTTTTCTCGGTCTGAATAGCTCTTTTTGTTGGAGGCTCCCATTATAAACAATGTGAGGGCGTGAGGAGCCCTCACACTTGTGATGTCATCGTCTGCGACTTCCGGTAAAGGCAGGGCTTTTTTATCAGCACCAAATGTTGCGAACTTTATCGTGGATGTTCTCTATTAAATCCTTTCAGCAAAAATATGGCAATATCACAAAATGATCAAGTATGACACATAGAATGGACCTGCTATCCCCGTTTAAATAAGAAAATCTAATTTCAGTAGGCCTTTAATACCCGATCCCTCATATGTAGCCCAGTGAGTACCAAAAAAAGAGTATGTATTGTAGACTAGTATGTCGAGATCTCAAACTTTTTTCACCAAGTACCACCTCAGGAAAAACGTGTCTCACCAAATACCATCATTAAAGGCCAACATTAAAATACAGGTGCATAGTAGGCCTACGTATTCATTAAAACAAAAGGCAGAGATTTTATGTAATACTTATTTTTAATATTTTTGTCCACTTTAACATCACATGTGACACAATGCACGAACATCACCATGATAGTCCATATACAGTACATATTTGCACCCATTAAATGGAGCCTGCTTACCACTACTGGTACCCGTACTACAGTTTGAGAATCACTGGTCTAAGATATATAAATGAATAATTAAAATGAGAAGGGTGTTCATCATATTGTTGAATTCTAATTAAAAAATTAAATAAAATGTGCTGGACATAAGCAGACAAAACGGTTATATTAAATATCCATTCATCAATCTTCTACTGCTTACCCGAGGTCTGGTCGCGGGGGCAGCAGCCCAAGCAAAGAAACCCAGACTTCCCTCTCCCCGGCCACTTCGTCCAGCTCCTACCGGATGATCCTGAGACGTTCTTAGGCCCGCTAGGAGACATAGTCCCCCCCAATGTGTTGTGGGTCTTCCCCATAGCCTCCGACCGGTGGGACCTGCCCTAAACACCTCCCCAGGAAAGCGATGGAGGGGATCCTAATTAAAGGCCAGAACCACCTCATCTGGCTCCTCTCGATGTGGAAGAGCAGCGGCTTTACTCTGAGCTTCTCTCGAATGACAGAAGTTCTCACCCTATTTTTAGGGGAGAGCCCCGCCACTCGATGGAGGAAACTCAATTCGGCCGCTTGTACACGTGATCTTGTCCTTTCGATCGTAACCCAAAGCTCATGACCATAAGTGAGGCAAGGAACATTGATCGACCAGTAAATCGAGAACTTTTCCTCCCGGCTCAGCTCTTTTTTTATGACACCACACTGATCCACCTGTTGATCTCACAATCCACTCTTGCCTCACTCATGAACAAAACTCTGAGGTCCTTTAACTTTTCCACTTGGGGCAAGATATCCTCCTCAACCCGGATATATCCCCCATCCTTTTCCGGGCGAGAACCATGGACTTGGACTTGTAGGTGCTGATTCTCATTCCAGCTTTACACTCGGCTGAAAACCGATCCGGTGAGAGTTGAATATCCTGGTCAAATGAAGCCAGCAGGACCACATCATCTGCATAGATCAGACACCAAATCCTGCAGCCACAAGACCCCAACTGCGCCTAAAAATTCTGTCCATGAAAATTAAGAACAGACCCGGTGACAAAGAGCAGCCCTGACCGAATCCAACCCTCACTGCGGTTCAAGCTCTGACACCGATCATACGGGGAACGGACCGCCACAATCAGACAGTCCGATAGCCCATACTCTCTGAGCACTCCCCACAGGACTTCCCGAGGGACACGGTCGCATGCCTTCTCCAAGTCCACAAAGCACATGTAGACTGGTTGGGCAAACTCCCATGCACCCTCAAGAACCCTGCCGAGAGTATAGAGCTGCTCCACAGTTCCACGACCAGGACAAAAACCATACTGTTCCTCCTTAATCCGAGATTCGACTATCTGGCGTAGCCTCCTCTCCAGTACACCTGAATAGACCTTACCATGGAGGATGAGGAGTGTGATCCCACGATAGTTGTAACACCCTCTGGTTCCCCTTCTTCTGCCAATCCAGAGGTACCGCCCTCGATGTTGCAGAGTCTTAAGGAACTCTGGGCGAATATCACTCTGCAACAGAGGAGCTTTTATAATACTTCGGCCACTCACTCACAGGAAGACATGTAGGTGGGATTGAGGAAGTCTTCGAAGTATTCCCTCCACCGATCCACAACATTCCGAGTCGAGGTCAGCCGCACATCATCCCCACCATTCATGGCGTTGACAATGCACTGCTTCCTCCTCCCCAGGCGGCGGATGGTGGTTCAGAATGGCTTTGAAGCAGTCCGGGAGTCATTTTCCATGGCTTCCCCCGAAGTTCTCCCATGTCCAAGGTTTTAGCCTCCGCAACCGCTAAAGCCAAATACCACTTGGCCTGTCCGTACCTGTCCGCTGCCTCTGGAGTCCTATGAGCCAAAAGGACCCGGTAGGACTCATTCTTCAGTTTGACGGCATCCCTCATCGTTGGTGTCAGCGGGTTCTGAGATTACCGCCACGACAGGGACCGACCACCTTACAGCCATAACTCCCATTAGTCGCCTCAACAATAGAGGCACGGAACATCTTCCACTTGGACTCAATGTCAAGCGCCTCCCTCGTGACATGTTCAAACTTCTTCCGGAGGTGGGAATTGAAACTCTCTCTGACGCAATACTCTACCAGGTGTTACCAGCAGACCCTCACAATGCGTTTGGGCCTGCCAGGTCTAACCGGCATCCTCCCCCACCATCGGAGCCAACTCACCACCGATCGGTAACAACCTCCGCCCCTCTCTTCACCCGAGTGTCCACAAAGTCGATCATCAAACTCGGGCCTACAGTGTCCTGGTACCAAGTGCACATTTAGACACCTTTATGTTTGAACATGGTGTTCGTCTGTGACGAGCCTATTGGAGGGGGGACCAACTTTGCCTTTTTGGGCTGTGCTCGGCCGAGACCCGTGGGGACAAGCCCGGCCATCAGGCGCTCGCCATCGAGCCCCACCTGTGTTTTTTCGTAAAGGTCTTTGAGCTGCTCTTTGTCTGGACCCTCAACTAGGACCTGTTTGTCTCGGAAGACACAGCCAGGGGGCATAGACAACATAGCTCCCAGGACAGGGGTCACCAACCTTTTTGAAACCAAGAGCTACTTCTTGGGTACTGATTAATGCGAAGGGCTACCAGTTTGATACACACTTAAATAAATTGCCAGAAATAGCCAATTTGCTCAATTTACCTTTAATAAATAAATGTATATATATATAAACGTCATACATTTTTCTTCCTTTTACGGGATGTTTTTTGTAGAGAATAAATGATGAAAATAACACTTAATTGAACGGTTTAAAAGAGGAGAAAACTGGAAAAAATGAAAATTAAATTTTGAAACATAGTTTCTCTTCAATTTCGACTCTTTAAAACTCAAAATTCAAAAAGCAGTTCGGGAAAAACTAACTATTTTGAATCTTTTTGAAAAAATTAAAAAAAGAATTTATGGAACATCATTAGTAATTTTTCCTGATTAAGATTAATTTTAGAATTTTGATGACATGTTTAAAATAGGTTAAAATCCAATCTGCACTTTGTTAGAATATATAACAAATTGGACCAAGCTATATTTCTAACAAAGACACATCATTATTTCTTCTAGATTTTCCAGAAAAAATATTTTAAAAGAAAGTCAAAAGACTTTGAAATAAGATTTAAATGTGATTCTAAAGATTTTCTAGATTTGCCCGAATAATTTTTTTGAATTTTAATCAGTTTGAAGAAATATTTCACAAATATTCTTTGTCGAAAAAAAAGACGCTAAAATGAAGAATTAAATTAAAATGTATTTATTATTCTTTACAATAAAAAAAATAAATTTACTTGAACATTGATTTAAATTGTCAGGAAAGAAGAGGAAGGAATTTAAAAGGTAAAAAGGTATGTGTTTAAAAATCCTAAAATCATTTTTAAGGTTGTATTTTTTCTCTAAAATTGTCTTTCTGAAAGTTTTAAGAAGCAAAGTAAAAAAATAAAGGAATGTATTTAAACAAGTGAAGACCGAGTCTTTAGAATATTTTCTTGGATTTTCAAATTCTATTTGAGTTTTGTCTCTCTTAGAATTAAAAATGTGGAGCAAAGCGTGACCAGCTTGCTAGTAAATAAATACAATTTACAAAATAGAGGCAGCTTACTGTTAAGTGCTGCTATTTGAGCTTTTTTTAGAACAGGCCAGCGGGCTACTGACCTGGTCCTTACGGGCTACCTGGTGCCCGCGGGCACCGCGTTGGTGACCCCTGTCCTAGGATCATTGGGACACTCAAACTCTTCCAGTACGTAAACAGACAAAATGTTAAACAGTTATATTTAAAAAATAAAATCATTGACTTAAGTCACACAAGTATAGCCTGTAATTAAAAATGGATTTGACATAAGCATTAATATTACCTCTCTGATGATTGACTACAAATTATCAAATAGTTTGGCTGCCTGGCAGAGTGAGATTTGTGATATTAATTTTGAATAAACAGCTGTATAAATGCTATTCCAATTGTGTGGTTGATTGAAAAAAACCCAAATGCTCAAAAAATATTCATATTGTCACTTCCATCTGTGCTGGCCCTGTGATGTGATGTGAAGTGAAGTGAATTATATTTATGTAGCGCTTTTCTCTAGTGACTCAAAGCGCTTTACATAGTGAAACCCAATATCTATGTTACATTTAAACCAGTGGGGGGGGGGCACTGGGAGCAGGTGGGTAAAGTGTCTTGCTCAAGGACACAACGGCAGTGACTAGGATGGCGGAAGCGGGAATCAAACCTGCAACCCTCAAGTTGCTGGCACGGCCACTCTACCAACTGAGCTATACCATGGTGGTGGCAACTTGTCCAGGGTGTACTCCGCCTTCCGCCCAAATGCAGCTGAGATAGGCTCCAGCACCCCCCGCGACCCCAAAAGGGACAAGCGGTAGAAAATGGATGGATGGATGTTTGCAAATATATTTTCGGATGTATACCCATTAATGCACAACTTTTATGCAGCATCGATTCATTGTGCTTAAATAAAGCGTCTGATAATGTTTGACTGCGAGTAAATCAATCATCAATCAATCAATGTTTACTTATATAGCCCTAAATCACTAATGTCTCAAAGGGCTGCACAAACCACTACGACATCCTCGGTAGGCCCACATAAGGGCAAGGAAAACTCACACCCAGTGGGACATCGGTGACAATAATGACCCGGTGGGACGTCGGTGACAATGATGACTATGAGAACCTTGGAGAGGAGGAAATTAATGGATGTCGAGCGGGTCTAACATGATACTGTGAAAGTTCAATCCATAATGGATCCAACACAGTCGCGAGAGTCCAGTCCAAAGCGGATCCAACACAGCAGCGAGAGTCCCGTTCACAGCGGAGCCAGCAGGAAACCATCCCAAGCGGAGGCGGATCAGCAGCGCAGAGATGTCCCCAGCCGATACACAGGCGAGCAGTACATGGCCACCGGATCGGACCGGACCCCCTCCACAAAGGAGAGTGGGACATAAAAGAAAAAGAAAAGAAACGGCAGATCAACTGGCCTAAAAAGGGAGTCTATTTAAAGGCTAGAGTATACAAATGAGTTTTAAGGTGAGACTTAAATGCTTCTACTGAGGTGGCATCTCGAACTTTTACCGGGAGGGCATTCCAGAGTACTGGAGCCCGAAATGAAAACGCTCTATAGCCCGCAGACTTTTTTTGGGCTTTGGGAATCACTAATAAGCCGGAGTCCTTTGAACGCAGATTTCTTGCCGGGACATATGGTACAATACAATCGGCAAGATAGGATGGAGCTAGACTGTGTAGTATTTTATACGTAAGTAGTAAAACCTTAAAGTCACATCTTAAGTGCACAGGAAGCCAGTGCAGGTGAGCCAGTACAGGCATAATGTGATCAAACTTTCTTGTTCTTGTCAAAAGTCTAGCAGCCGCATTTTGTACCAACTGTAATCTTTTAATGCTAGACATGGGGAGACCCGAAAATAATACGTTACAGTAATCGAGGCGAGACGTAACAAACGCATGGATAATGATCAGGCATGCGTTCAAGAGCATGCAAACAAACTGATTATCTATTCTTACAGAACATACTGAAATCTCTTTGTACTTTTCTTTATCAAACAGAGCTTCTTTGGCAAACTAAAGAACATGTAAGTTGAAAGCCTTGAAACAAAACACAATGTAGTGTTCATGTATTTGTAGCTCTGAGCTCCTGTTTCTCCTTTCCCACAGCGGCCCTCCTCCGGCACCACCTCGAAGGACAGGTGAGGTCACTACCTCTCATCTAAAAAAATGGACCGCTTTGTTTATTTACAGCACAACTAACCTGTGTGCATCTTTGTGTCTTTACCAGGCCAAAGCGATGCATTTGGGAGGAGACAACAGACGTTTGTAAATAACAAAATGATAATGATGGTTGTGATTGAGTTGATGCTTGCTCCCCAACGGTAGCAGGTTTGGTTCACTTGTCGCGAGGTCAAGAAAGAGTTTGTACAAACCACATCGAGTAATAACTCAAATCAAAGCCACTGATGAGAGCTTTATTAATTTGTAATTATATCTTCAATATATCCTCATATAATGATACGATTGAAAAAAACAGTTTCTAGTATATTATAGAGATATATTATATATATATATATATATATATATATGTTGACACTTCAATATTTGACAGCTCCACGCCTTAAGGAAATTGGGAAAACGGTTATTTTACAGACTTTACACACAAATATAAATATCATATTATTCGGAATATCAGTCACAGTTTTTCCTCATAGTTTGGCTGGGGGTGCGACTTACAGTGGGGCAAAAAAGTATTTAGTCAGCCACCGATTGTGCAAGTTCTCCCACTTAAAATGATGACAGAGGTCTGTAATTTTCATCATAGGTACACTTCAACTGTGAGAGACAGAATGGGAAAAAAAATCCAGGAATTCACATTGTGGGAATTTTAAAGAATTTATTTGTAAATTATGGTGGAAAATAAGTATTTGGTCAACCATTCAAAGCTCTCACTGATGGAAGGAGGTTTTGGTTCAAAATCTCACAATACATGGCCCCATTCATTCTTTCCTTAACACGGATCAATCGTCCTGTCCCCTTGGCAGAAAAACAGCCTCAAAGCATAATGTTTCCACCCCCATGCTTCACAGTAGGTGTGGTGTTCTTGGCATGCAACTCAGTATTTTTCTTCCTCCAAACACGACGAGTTGAGTTTATACCAAAAAGTTATATTTTGGTTTCATCTGACCACATGACATTCTCCCAATCCTCTGCTGTATTATCCATGTATCCATGTTGGTATAAACTCAACTCGTCGTGTTTTAGGAAGAAGAATACTGAGTTGCATCCCAAGAACACCATACCTACTGTGAAGCATGGGATTGGAAATATGCTTTGGGGCTGTTTTTCTGCTAAGGGGACATCCGTGTTAAGGAAAGAATGAATGGGGCCATGTATCGTGAGAATTTGATCCAAAACCTTCCATCAGTGAGAGCTTTGAATGGTTGACCAAATACTTATTTTCCACCATAATTTACAAATAAATTCTTTAAAATTCTTTAATGTGAATTCCTGGATTTTTGTTTTCAAATTCTGTCTCTCACAGTTGAAGTGTATCTATGATGAAAATTACAGACCTCTGTCATCATTTTAAGTGGGAGAACTTGCACAATCGGTGGCTGACTAAATACTTTTTTGCCCCACTATATGACTGTTCTCTTTTGTGAACATTTTGAAGGTATGTAACGTTATTGTTTTCACATTTGCAATTGTTGTATATTTGTTGGTCGTGCGATGGGTGATGATGAACCAAAAAGACGCCAACGAGGAATCGTCAAACAAAAATCTTTATTTGTTTCAGCGAGCCTCAGACTGGAACTGCAGCTCCAGGAGAAAGAGTTTGGGCCGGATCACTCTTCTGATGTCCTCTCGGACCACAGTGACTAAATACCACTTCCCGAACGTTAAAAGTTAAAGTACCACTTATAGTCCCATACAGACTAGGTGCGGTGGAATTACTCTCTGCGGTTGACCCATCCCCTTGTTCCAGCTCTGGGAGGTGAGGGGAGCAGTGAGCAGTAGCATTGGCCACGCTCAGGAATCATTTTGGTGATTTTAAAAAACCCTACTCTTTGTAACTATAGCTTTAGAATCGACCATTCAATCTTTCCCTGACATTATTCTTTTGTTCAGTTTGAGTTTGGTCACCTTTGACCCCTATCTTCTACTCCTACCTGTGGGGGCTTCCTACCAGCTAATGTTTTTATTATAATTTATTTGTTATTTTAGTATCACTCCTAAAATCCAACTCTGCATTCCTGTAGGATTCCAATATCCTGGGGGCAAAAGCCACCATTCTCTGGACAGCTTGTGATGGACATATGCACTTTTGACCTTAGTATCAATCAATCATCAATCAATGTTTATTTATATAGCCCCAAATCACAAATGTCTCAAAGGACTGCACAAATCATTACGACTACAACATCCTCGGAAGAACCCACAAAAGGGCAAGGAAAACTCACACCCAGTGGGCAGGGAGAATTCACATTCAGTGGGACGCCAGCGACAATGCTGACTATGAGAAACCTTGGAGAGGACCTCAGATGTGGGCAACCCCCCCCCTCTAGGGGACCGAAAGCAATGGATGTCGAGCGGGTCCAACATGATACTGTGAAAGTTCAATCCATAGTGGCTCCAAGACAGCAGCGAGAGTCCCGTCCACAGGAAACCATCTGAAGCGGATCAGCAGCGTAGAGATGTCCCCAACCGATACAGGCGAGCGGTCCATCCTGGGTCCCGACGAGCGGTCCATCCTGGGTCTCGACTCTGGACAGTCAGTACTTCATCCATGGTCATCGGACCGGACCCCCTCCACAAGGGAGGGGGGGACATAGGAGAAAGAAAAGAAGCGGCAGATCAACTGGTCTAAAAAGGAGGTCTATTTAAAGGCTAGAGTATACAAATGAGTTTTAAGATGAGACTTAAATGCTTCTACTGAGGTAGCATCTCGAACTGTTACCGGGAGGGCATTCCAGAGTACTGGAGCCCGAACGGAAAACGCTCTATAGCCCGCAGACTTTTTTTGAGCTCTAGGAATCACTAATAAGCCGGAGTCTTTTGAACGCAGATTTCTTGCCGGGACATACGGTACAATACAATCGGCAAGATAGGCTGGAGCTAGACCGTGTAGTATTTTATACGTAAGTAATAAAACCTTAAAGTCACATCTTAAGTGCACAGGAAGCCAGTGCAGGTGAGCCAGTACAGGCGTAATATGATCAAACTTTCTTGTTCTTGTCAAAAGTCTAGCAGCCGCATTTTGTACCAACTGTAATCTTTTAATGCTAGACATGGGGAGACCCGAAAATAATACGTTACAGTAATCGAGACGAGACGTAACAAACGCATGGATAATGATCTCGGCGTCTTTAGTGGACAAAATGGAGCGAATTTTAGCGATATTACGGAGATGAAAGAAGGCCGTTTTAGTAACGCTTTTAATGTGTGACTCAAAGGAGAGAGTTGGGTCGAAGATAATACCCAGATTTTTTACAGAGTCACCTTGTTTTATTATTTGGTTGTCAAATGTTAAAGTTGTATTATTAAATAGAGGTCGGTGTCTAGCAGGACCGATAATCAGCATTTCCGTTTTTTTGGCATTAAGTTGCAAAAAGTTAGCGGACATCCATTGTTTAATTTCATTAAGACACGCTTCCAACTGACTACAGTCCGGCGTGTTGGTCAGCTTTAGGGGCATGTAAAGTTGGGTGTCATCAGCATAACAGTGAAAGCTAGTAGAATAATCCTCTAAAGGATTCTGTGACCAAATACGAAAAAATGCTTGCTCACAATCATATAAATAAATGGCGTGTGGTATAATTCACCTCACAAACTTTAAAGTTTTAGTATTTAAGTATTATTTAGTATTTTAGCCTAACATCGACTAGCATAGCTAGCTGGCTAACATTACAAACTAACGTTCCGAACTAACATGTAATATATAGTGTAACTTATGCAGAAATTGTGCATTCGTCTTTGGCCGTACATGCAATGAGTCAATTGGGACACCACTACCTTAACGAGAAATGTACGGATCAGGCCCACGAATAGGTTTTATCCGGCCCACGGGATGAGTTTGCTAAGTACAAAAATTAACCTGAAATTTTTGAATGAAAGAAACTGCTGTTCTAAATGTGTCCACTGGATGTCGCAATAGCAATTGTTAGTATCTTTGTAGATGATGTTACATATGTACAAAATGAGCAAACTACATAAATAAAATACTGTAATTTGATTTTGATATTTTTTTTTTATCTTAATAGATTGAAAATTAACACCAATGAGTGGATTGATGAACATTATCACATATGTCATTCAGACAGTATAAATAACGACAAATAAATTATTAACCGCAACATCCATCCATCCATTTTCTACCGCTTGTCCCTTTTGGGGTCATGGGGTGGGGGGGTACTGGATCCTATCTCAGCTGCATATGGGTGGTAGGCAGGATACACCCTGGACAAGTCGCCACCTTATCGCAGGGACATCATGTGGTTTATTTTGTACATATGTAGCATCATCTACAAAGATACAAGGAATTGCTATTGTGACATCTAGTGGACACATTTAGAACAGCGCACATGTAAGTATAAAAAAACTCAACAACATCATGATTTTATCATTTCAGAATATGCTTGTTCTATTTTTAAACAAAGAATACAATGTGAAGTTGCCTTTATTTTCAAGTTATCGTGCCATGAGTAGATTTTTCTCCAAGTGGCCCCCGATCTAAAATGAGTTTGACACCCCTGATTTAGTGAGTCATTTTGCATGTGTTCAATGGCAGGAAGAGGAAGGAGACATGTATGAAGCGCCGCCTTGTGGGCGCCCAGCTGTCAACGTCGCACAGAAACAAGTCGAAGAAAACGTTTATATGGGTAAGAGAAATATTACCTAAACGCTCATTAAAATGATTTTTGTGATCTGTTGATGAGTTTAATTTTGCAGAAAGAACAACCAGCTCTTCGATTCCTCAAAGAATGGCCGCACCACCACCGAGGCTCGGCACCAGACCTCAGGTTAATACAGCTCACTGTCCTGGCTGTCTGTTAAAAACCTCATTTGCCTTTCTTCTGATACCCAGAAGCCTCTGCAGCAGCCTAAAGTGTCTGGCGTTGATTCCAACACCAAGAAGCGTGAGTGAGTGTGCAGTTTGCTTTGAAGCATTTCATGTTGTGAACATGTTGCATCCTCTTTGTCTACTCATGTTGATCAGCACCTGAGGTTGACAGAAACGAGAAGCCGGGCAGGAAAAAGATGACACCTCCTCCGGCACCTGCAGCTCTCTTTCTTACATCAGACATGGAGGAAGGTGGAGTATTTTATTTAAAGGGGAACATTATCACAATTTCAGAAGGGTTAAAACCAATAGAAATCAGTTCCCAGTGGCTTATTTTGTTTTTCAAAGTTTTTTTCTAAATTTTACCCATCATGGAATATCCCGAAAAAAGGCTTCAAAGTGCCTGATTTTCGCTTTCTGTAAATCCGCCGTCCATTTTCCTGTGACGTCATCTAGTGACGCCAATACAAACAAACATGGCGGATAGCACAGCAAGATATAGCGACATTAGCTCCGATTCAGACTCGGATTTCAGCGGTTTAAGCGATTCAACAGATTACGCATGTATTGAAACGGATGGTTGGACTATGGAGGCAGATAGCGAAAACGAAATTGAAGAAGAAACTGAAACTATTGAGCGAATAGCTATTGAAGCTATTCGGCGATTGCCTTCCAACCAACGATTGCATCTTTTGACCAGACCACTGGAGCAACTTAAATCCGTCGATTGGTAGGTGTTTGTTTGTCATTAAATGGGGCGGCATGGCGTAGTGGGTAGAGCGGCCGTGCCAGAAACCTGAGGGTTGCAGGTTTGCTTCCCACCTATTGACATCCAAATCGCTGCCGTTGTGTCCTTGGGCAGGACACTTCACCCTTGCCCCCGGTGCCGCTCACACTAGTGAATGAATGGTGAATGAATGATAGGTGGTGGTCGGAGGGGCCGTAGGCGCAAACTGGCAGCCACGCTACCGTCAGTCTACCCCAGGGCAACTGTGGCTACAGATGTAGCTTACCACCACCAGGTGTGAATGAATGATGGGTTCCAACTTCTCTGTGAGCGCTTTGAGTATCTAACAATAGAAAAGCACGATTTAAATCTAATCCATTATCATTATTATTATTATTGTGGGGCGGTATAGCTCAGTTGGTAGAGCGGCCGTGCCAGCAACTTGAGGGTTGCAGGTTCGATCCCCGCTTCCGCCATCCTACTCACTGCCGTTGTGTCCTTGGGCAAGACACTTTACCCACCTGCTCCCAGTGCCACCCACACTGGCTTAAATGTAAAAAAAAAAAATAGATATTGGGTTTCACTATGTAAAGCGCTTTGAGTCACTAGAGAAAAAGCGCTATATAAATACAATTCACTTCACATTATTATTAAATGTGGGTGGAGGGAAAGGCTGGATGCAAATATAGCTACAAATGTACATACAGCCAGCCTATATAGCATGTTAGCATCGATTAGCTGGCAGTCTGATTAGCACATAAGTCAATAACATCAACAAAATTCACCTTTGTGATTTCGTTGACTTTATCTTTGGAAATGCATCTGCTTTGAGTGTCGCAGGATATCAACACGTCCCTCTGTGCCTGTACTGTACATATTTTGTATATATATAGCATTGCCGGTAAAATGTGCAGACCAAACGAGGGACTTTCGCATCTTGTGCAACTTGAATCCGTCAATTGGTATGTGTTTGTTTGGCATTAAATGTGGGTGGATGGAAAGGCTGGATGCAAATATAGCTACAAATAAGGCATAACGATGCAATATGTACATACAGCTAGCCTAAATAGCATGTTAGCATCGATTAGCATGCCGTGCTAATCGATGCACAGTCCATGTAAATCAACTTGAATCCGTCCCTGATCGTGTTGTTACACCCTCCGACAACACACCGACAAGGCATAATGTCTCCAAGGTACGGAAAACAGTCGAAAAAACGGAAAATAACAGAGCTGATTTGACTCGGTGTTTGTAATGTGTTTAAGAAAATGGCGGATTGATTACCTATGTGACGTCACGTTGTGACGTCATCGCTCCGAGTGCGAATAATAGAAAGGCGTTTAATTCGCCAAAATTCACCCAATTACAGTTTGGAAATCGGTTAAAAAAATATATGGTTTTTTTTCTGCAACATCAAGGTAGAAATTGACGCTTACATAGGTCTGGTGATAATGTTCCCTTTTAAAGTTAAAAAATTATTATATGTTAAATATGTACAGTACAGGCCAAATGTTTGGACACACCTTCTCATTTCAGTGTGCTTTCTTTATTTTCATGACTGTTTACATTGTAAATTGTCACTTAAGGCATCAAAACTATGACACCTGTGAAGTGAAAACCATTTCAGGTGACTACCTCTTGTAAGCTCATCGAGAGAATGCCAAGACTGTCATGATCCACGTGGTTTGCGGTCTCATCCGCGGAGTCAGCGGATAAACCGCGGGTCGGGCGGGTGACATGACGAAAAAATAGATTTTAATTAGATTCGGGCGGGTGGCGGTTGAACCATCCTGAAATATTTGATAAACATGGTTCTGGGATCGGTATCCTTTGCCATTCAAAGAGCCATTTAAGACCCGTGTCACAAAGCGAAGAATGACTGCCGGCAGTCACACTGATAATAAGTATTAGGGCGTGCTATCAAGCCATTGACTTTGTCGCCTTCTACAACATGTACGATCTGCATGTCAGTCCAGCAACATGTTGTGTGTGGCTTCCTTAGACACACGCACACGACTGCAAGGCATACTGGGTGACACAGAGTATACTAATGGTTGTGATATAAACAATTTTAACACTCTTAGTAATATGCGCCACGCTGTGAAGCCACACCAAACAAGAATGACAAACACATTTCGGGAGAACATCCTCCCAGTAACACAACATAAATGCAACACAACAAATACCAAGAATCCTTTGTATCCATGACAGTTCCTGACTATTTTATACACCCCACTAGCAGCAAACCGCGCCCCCCCCCCCCTCCCCCGTGCGTCGGTAAGGTGGGCAGGGTTGGGGGCGCGGGGTGTAAAATATATTCAGGCTGTATCACGGATACAAAGGATTCTGGGTATTTGTTGTGTTGCGTTTATGTTGTGTTACTGTGAGGATGTTCTCCCAAAATGTGTTTGTCAATCTTGTTTGGTGTGGCTTCACAGCGTGGCGCATATTAGTAAGTGTTAAAGTTGTTTATATCACAACCATCAGTGTACTCTGTATCACCCAGTATGCCTTTCAATCTTGTACGTGTGATTGCGGAAGCTGCACACAACATATTGCCGGACTATCAATTGGTGTGTACATGTTGTTGAAGGTGTCAAAGGCAATTGCTTCACAGCACGCCCATATTCTTGTCATCAGGATGAATGCCAATTGGATATTCGCGAGAACGTTAGCGGCTCCAATCGTCTTCATTACTCTGTGAAACGGGTTTAAATAGCTCTGTGAGTGGTAAAGGCGGCCGACCTTTGATGTATTTCAGCGGGCGAGTGGCGGGCAGTTGCGGTTCTGATAAAAGGTTGGTTCGGGTGGATGACGGGTGGATGACGACTTTGGTGATGCGGTCACGGATGATATAATTGCCTATCTGTTCATCTAGGTACACTTCAACTGTGAGAGACAGAATGTGACAAAAAAATCCAGTAATTCACATTGTGGAAATTTCTAGGAATGTATTTGTGAATTATGGTGGAAAATAAGTATTTGGTCAACTATTCAAAGCTTTCACTGATGGAAGGAGGTTTTGGCTCAAAATCTCACGATACATGGCCCCATTCATTCTTTCCTTAACACGGATCAATCGTCCTGTCCCCTTAGCAGAAAAACAGCCCCAAAGCATGATGTTTCCACCCCCATGCTTCACAATAGGTGTGGTGTTCTTGTGATGCAACTCGGTACTCTTTTTCCTCCAAACACGACGAGTTGAGTTTATACCAAAAAGTTCTATTTTGGTTTCATCTGCCCACATGACATTTTCCCAATCCTCTGCTGTATCATCCATTTATCCATTTTGGTATAAACTCAACTCGTCGTGTTTGGAGGAAGAAGAATACTGAGTTGCATCCCAAGAACACCAAATCTACTGTGAAGCATGGGGGTGGAAACATCATGCTTTGGGGCTGTTTTTCTGCTAAGGGGACAGGACGATTGATCCGTGTTAAGGAAAGAATGAATGGGGCCATGTATCGTGAGATTTTGAGACAAAACCTCCTTCCATCAGTGAAAGCTTTGAATAGTTGACCAAATACTTATTTTCCACCATAATTTACAAATAAATTCTTTAAAATTCCTACAATGTGAATTCTTGGATTTTTTTTTTTCACATTCTGTCTCTCACAGTTGAAGTGTACCTATGATGACAATTTCAGACCTCTGTCATCATTTTAAGTGGGAGAACTTGCACAATCGGTGGCTGACTAAATACTTTTTTGCCCCACTGTATATTTTTTTAATACATTTCATGTGAGATTCAGTGAAACAGCAGCCATTCTGCGACTGAACCATACAATAATGGTGCCACCTTGTCTCTGGAGATGAATCTAAAGCATTAAAACTAAAAAATACAGATGACTTCAGATTGTTTTCTTTCTTTCTTGCTTTGGCCAAAAATAGAACAAACACATTCTGAAAACATTACAATAAAAATATAGAAAAAAATACCAACAGCGGTCGAGTTCAGGAATGTGCATAGAAATGTGCATAGAAATTTGATTTCTTTTGTATTTTTTTTAATATAAATTAAGAAACGTTTATGACAGGGACCCCATTTTTATGACTTGATGGGGTCCCTGCAACTCCATTTCGAATATTCCTAGCGCCAACACTGATGAACTAGTACGTACAAAACCGCAGCAGGCGGCTGTGGCCTGCGGGCCGGGTCTAATACTAATCAAATATCCCGGGGGCCATAAATAATTAATTTACGGGCCGGATTTTGCCCGCGATCCTTGACTTTGACACCACTGATCTAAAGGGGCAGTTTACTATAAATGTATTGTATGACAATTAATAACATTGTTATATTCCAGTGTGTGAGGGTGTTTGATGTTTTTCTTTGTTTCAGATGTTTATCTCAATCCAAATGAAGAACAGGTAAATGCAATGCATTCCAATGTATATCTACTTTGAATTCTATTGATTTAACCGTGCAGCTTCAAGACAATGCAAACAAAAGACAATTATAACGACCAATTCTTCTACATATAGAGTATGAATAGCCACTCTGTATACTAGAGTGCCATTTACTGTGCTTGCTCTCATCAAACTGTGTGTTCTCATGTTTCAGGGGGATGATGATGACCTCTATTTAGAACCAGCAGCTGGTAGGGTGCATAAATGTGGACGTGATTAAGCTGACGAAATGTTTGCATATTTACAATGAACAATACTCTAGAGCAGGGGTCACCAACGCGGTGCCCGCGGGCACCAGGTAGCCCGTGAGGACCAGATGAGTAGCCTATTGGCCTGTTCTAAAAATAGCTCAAATAGCAGCACTTACCAGTGAGCTGCCTCTATTTTTAAAATGTCATCTATTTACTAGCTAGCTGGTCTCGCTTTGCTCGACATTTTAAATTCTAAGAGAGACAAAACTCAAATAGAATTTGAAAATCCAAGAAAATATTTGAAAGACTTGGTCTTTACTTGTTTAAATAAATGCATTTATTTTTTTACTTTGCTTCCTTTAACTTTCAGAAAGAAAATTTTAGAGAAAAAATACAACCTTAAAAATGAGTTTAGGATTTTTAAACACATATACCTTTTTACCTTTTAAATTCCTTCCTCTTCTATCCTGACAATTTAAATCAATGTTCAAGTATTTTTAATGTTTTATTGTGAAGAATAATAAATAAATTTTAATTTACTTATTCATTTTAGCGTCTGTTTTTTCGACGAAGAATATTTGTGAAATATTTCTTCAAACTTATTATGATTAAAATTTAAAAAAATGATTAGAAAATCTGTAGAATCAAATTTAAATCTTATTTCAAAGTCTTTTGAATTTCTTTTAAAAAATATTGTTCTGGAAAATCCAGAAGAAATAATGATTTGTCTTTGTTAGAAATATAGCTTGGTCCAATTTGTTATATATTTTAACAAAGTGCAGATTGGATTTTAACCTATTTAAAACATGTCATCAAAATTCTAAAATGAATCTCAATCAGGAAAAATTAATAATGAGGTTCCATTAATTTATTTTTTATTTTTTCAAAAAGATTCGAATTAGCTAGCTTTTCTCTTCATTTTTTTTCGGTTGAATTTTGAATTTTAAAGAGTCAAAATTGAAGATAAACTATGTTTCAAAATGTAATTTTAATTTTTTTCCTGTTTTCTCCTCTTTTAAACAGTTCAATCAAGTGTTTTTTCATCATTTATTCTCTACAAAAAAAAAACCTTCCGTAAAAGGAAAAAAATGTACGACGGAGTGACAGACAGAAATAGACATTTTTTTATATATATATATAGATTTATTTATTAAAGGTAAATTGAGCAAACTGGCTATTTCTGGCAATTTATTTAAGTGTGTATCAAACTGGTAGCCCTTCACATTAATCAGTACCCAAGAGGTAGCTCTTGGTTTCAAAAAGGGTTGGTGACCCCTGCTCTAGACAAAACGATTTCATTTTATTCCTTCTTCCCTTTCAGCTTGCCCGCCGGGTCCCCGAGGCCTGATTAGAATTTCTTCATCTACCAAGACGTCACTCACGTCTTCACCCATGTATGTGCCTGTCTACCAGATACTCTAACTGGCCGAAACATTAGGGACACGTGAATAATCTAATACAGGAATTTTGTCTTTACGAATATAATAATGCTCAGTTTTGATTGATACTGTCAGAGAGGTGGTATTCAGTATGTTTATTGTTGTGTCGTACTTTGCGTTGGTGAATAACTGCACCCCTCCCATCTTGCTAAACGGGTTAAATCCATCTGTATTTATGTAAAAATTTTAAATGTCCAATTCCGTCAATGTCGAACCTCGGATTCAGGAGGAACAGTGTGGTTTTCGTCCTGGTCGTGGAACTGTGGACCAGTTCCAGACTCTCGGCAGGGTCCTTGAGGGTGCATGGGAGTTTGGTCTACATGTGCTTTGTGGACTTGGAGAAGGCATTCGACCGTGTCCCTCGGGACTTCCTGAGGGGGGTGCTCAGAGAGAATGGGGTATTGGACTGTCTTTTTGTGCCGGTCCGCTCCCTGTATGATCAGTGTCAGAGTTTGGTCCGCATTGCCGGCAGTAAGTCGGACACGTTTCCAGTGAGGGTTGGACTCCGCCAAGGCTGTCCTTTGTCACCGATTCTGTTCATAACTTTTATGGACAGAATTTCTAGGCGCAGCCAAGGCGTTGAGGGGTTCCGGTTTGGTGGCCACGGGATTAGGTCTCTGCTTTTTGCAGATGATGTAGTCCTGATGGCTTCATCTGGCCAGGATCTTCAGCTCTCACTGGATCGGTTCGCAGCCGAGTGTGAAGCGACCAGAATGAGAATCAGCACCTCCAAGTCCGAGTCCATGGTTCTCGCCCGGAAAAGGGTGGAATGCCATCTCCGGGTTGCGGAGGAGACCCTGCTCCAAGTGGAGGAGTTCAAGTACCTAGGAGTCTTGTTCACGAGTGAGGGAATAGTGGATTGTGAGATCGACAGGTGGATCGGTGCGGCGTCTTCAGTAATACGGACATTGTACCGATCCGTTGTGGTGAAGAAGGAGCTGAGCCGGAAGGCAAAGCTCTCAATTTACCGGTCGATCTACGTTCCCATCCTCACCTGTGGCCATGAGCTTTGGGTCATGACCAAAAGGATAAGATCACGGGTACAAGCGGCAGAAATGAGTTTCCACCGCCGTGTGGTGGGGCTCTCCCTTAGAGATAGGGTGAGAAGCTCTGCCATCCGGGAGGAGCTCCAAGTAAAGCTGCTGCTCCTCCACATCGGGAGGAGCCAGATGAGGTGGTTCGGGCAGCTGGTCAGGATGCCACCCGAACGCCTCCCTAGGGAGGTGTTTAGGGCACGTCCAACCGGTAGGAGGCCACAGGGAAGACCCAGGACGCTTTGGGAAGACTATGTCTCCCGGCTGGCCTGGGAACGCCTCGGGATCCCCCGGGAAGAGCTAGACGAAGTGGCTGGGGAGAGGGAAGTCTGGGCTTCCCTGCTTAGGCTGCTGCCCCCGTGACCTGACCTCGGATAAGCGGAAGAAGATGAATGGATGGATGGAATTTCGTCAATGGATTTGGTATAAGTACCAAATCCACAAAATAGTGTACTGATATGCCAGCATCACATGCCAATACTCCAGGTTGTCTGGCACATAGCTGTGTGTTTATTATATAATGCAATGTGGGGAATAAATGTTTATGTTATTATATCTTTCCATACATACGTTTTTAACACCAACACCATAAGTGCAGCAGTTGAATTATTTTTAATTATTGTTTTATCAATTTGTTTTTATTATTATATTTTTAAATACATATTATATTAATAATTTATTTTGAATGTTATAAATATTATTATATGTAGTATAACTATTTATGTTATGTGTATATTATTAAGCATTGAATTGTTTATTGCTTCAGAAAAAAACAACAAACAATTGGACACATTACTGTGTTTTTTTTTTTATGGCTATTTCAGAAATATTAGAAAAAATGTATATATATTTCAAACTATCTGATTGAGATATCACATAGTTGGATGTATATATCAATTATGTATTTTCAGTAGTAATGTAAATTCATTAAATACATAATATTGCCTTTTGTGATTATATATGCGGCAAAACATGACCATAAATCTGTTGTTTTTTTCTGAGATTATTTCCCGAGTTTTCTCTTCTAAATGTCCCTGTATTCCCTATAATTCACATAAATTGTTGTGACTTTCTACGGACAATTATTTGAAAATTCCAAGAAGTGTGCATGTAAGGTAAAGGGAACTTAACATAATCAGCATTACTGATGCCTCATTTTCAATACAGTTGTTAGAGAATATTGCCTTTTGTTTTAAATCCTATCAAATCTGTTGGTTGTATTATCCAGGGTACATATAATCTTTTTCGATGTAGTGTTTAACATTCCTTGTACATTCAATGGATTTTGACATACTGTCACTATGCAGAATGAAGCCTCCAGTTCCCAGAGCAAAATCTGTAAGTGTCCAGATCCACATTTTCATTTCAACTGGATGTTCTACAGCAGGGGTCACCAACGCGGTGCCCGCGGGCACCAGGTAGCCCGTAAGAACCAGATGAGTAGCCCGCTGGCCTGTTCTAAAAATAGCTCAAATATCAGCACTTACCAGTGAGCTGCCTCTATTTTTTTAAATTGTATTTATTTACTAGCAAGCTGGTCTCGCTTTGCTCGACATTTTTAATTCTAAGAGAGACAAAACTCAAATAGAATTTGAAAATCCAAGAAAATATTTAAAATTCTTGGTCTTAACTTGTTTAAATAAATTCATTAGTTTTTTTTACTTTGCTTCTTATAACTTTCAGAAAGACCATTTTAGAGAAAAAATACAACCTTAAGAATGATTTTAGGATTTTTAAACACATATACCTTTTTACCTTTTAAATTTCTTCCTCTTCTTTCCTGACAATTTAAATCAATGTTCAAGTAAATTATTTTTTTTTATTGTAAAGAATAATAAATACATTTTAATTTAATTCTTCATTTTAGCATCTGTTTTTTTGACGAAGAATATTTGTGAAATATTTCTTCAAACTTATTATGATCAAAATTCCCCAAAAATATTCTGGCAAATCTGGAAAATCTGTAGAATCAAATTTAAATCTTATTTCAAAGTCTTTTGAATTTTTTTTTTAATTTTTGTTCTGGAAAATCAAGAAGAAATATTGATTTGTCTTTGTTAGAAATATAGCTTGGTCTAATTTGTTATATATTCTAACAAAGTGCAGATTGGATTTTAACATCTAAAACATGTCATTAAAATTCTAAAATTAATCTTAATCAGGAAAAAATACTAATGATGTTGCATAAATTATTTTTTACATTTTTTCAGGAGGATTCGAACTAGCTAGTTTTTGTCTTCTTTTTTTCGGTTGAATTTTGAATTTTTAAACACATATACCTTTTTACCTTTTAAATCCCTTCCTCTTCTTTCCTGACAATTTAAATCAATGTTTAAGTATTTTTTTATTGTAAAGAATAATAAATACATTTTAATTTGATTCTTCATTTTAGCTTCTGTTTTTTCGACAAATAATATTTGTGAAATATTTCTTCAAACTTATTATGATTAAAATTCCCCCCAAAATATTCTGGCAATTCTAGAAAATCTGCAGAATCAAATTTAAATCTTATTTCAAAAGTGGATTTGAACCTATTTAAAACATGTCATCAAAATTCTAAAATTAATCTTAATCAGGAAAAATTACTAATGATGTTCCATAAATTATTTAAAAAAAAATTTCAGAAGGATTCGAACTAGCTAGTTTTTGTCTTCTTTTTTTCGGTTGAATTTTGAATTTTAAAGATTGGAAATTGAAGATAAATTTTAATTTTTTTCGTGTTTTCTCCTCTTTTAAACCGTTCAATTAAGTGTTTTTTTCATCATTTATTCTGTACAAAAAACCTTGCGTAGAAGGAAAAAAAATGTACAACAGAATGATGGACAGAAATACCCCTTTTTTTAAATATATTTATCAGTTTCTATTTGTATTTATTGTGAAAAATCATTAAAATTATCAGTGTTTCCACAAAGATAAATATCATTAATTATTAATAATAACATAGAGTTTAAGGTAAATTGAGCAAATTGGCTATTTCTGGCAATTTATTTAAGTGTGTATTAGTAAATTGCACAGTTCAGTACATATTCCGTACAATTGACCACTAAATGGTAACACCCGAATAAGTTTTTCAACTTGTTTAATCAATTCATGGTATCAAACTGGTAGCCCTTTGCATTAATCAGTACCCAAGAAGTAGCTCTTGGTTTCAAAAAGGTTGGTGACCCCTGCTCTACAGTAACTCATCCCCATTCTATACTTAAAGAGTGCACAACTTTGCATTAATTTAATCATTTTTTTTCAGAATTCCTTCCTGCCTTCCTTGATTGAGGTAAAGACAGGTATGAAGCAACATTCCTCTTAGTAACACTTTTGTACTACATCGTAAAGTGTTAACAAGTATATTATCAGCATGTTTTCACATTTCAGCTCCTACTTTTGAAGCAAGAGCTGCCACCTTTCCCTCCAAACCACCCCCAACAATGCCAGGTTTTAAGCCCCCTCTCCCAGCCATGCTAAGGTAGGAAACTTGGTGAACTGTGCGTTTAATTTCATATCGGCTTTATATTCTACAAAACCCAAAACCAGTGACGTAGGCATATTGTGTAATTGGTAAATAAAAACAGAATACAATGATTTGCAAATCCTTTCCAACTCATTTTCAATTGAATAGACTGCAAAGACAAGATATTTAATGTTCGAACCGAGAAGCTTAATTTTTTTTTTTGCAAATAATCATTAACTTAGAATTTATTGGCAGCAACACGTTGCAAAAAAGTTGATACAGGGGCATTTTCACCACTGTGTTATATGGCCTTTCCTTTTAACAACACTCAGTAAACGTTTGGGAACTGAGGAAACCAAATTTTGACGCTTTTCAGGTGGAATTATTTCCCCATTCTTGCTTATGTGGTTCAACGTCCAGGGTCTCCGCTGTCGTATTTTAGGCTTCATTTTACGCCACACATTTTTAATGGGACAGGTCTAGGCTACGGGCAGGCCAGTCTAGTACCCACACTCTTTTACTATGAAGCCATGCTGTTGTAACACGTGGCTTGGCATTGTCTTGCTGAAATAAGCAGGGGCGTTCATGATAACGTTGTTTGAATAACAACATATGTTGCTCCGAAACCTGTATGTACCTTTCAGCATTAATGGTGCCTTCACAGATGTGTATGTTGCCCATGCCCTGGGCACTAATACACCCCCATACCATCACAGATCCTGGCTTTTGAACTTTGCACCTATAACAGTCCGGATGTTTTTTTCCTCTTTGTTCCGAGGACATGACATCCACAGCTACCAAAAATAACTTGAAATGTAGATTCGTCAGCCCACCGAACACTTTTCCGCTTTGCATCAGTCCATCTTCGATGAGCTCAGACCCAGCGAAACCGACTGCGTTAACGGGTGTTGTTGATGAATTGCTTTCGCTTTGCATAGTAGAGTTTTAACTTGCACTTACAGATGTAGCGACCAACTGTAGTTACTGACAGTGGTTTTCTAAAGTGTTCCTGAGCCCATGTGGTGATATCCTTTACACACTGATGTCGCTTTTTGATGCAGTACCGCCTGAGGGATTGAAGGTCCGTAATATCATCGCTTACGTGCAGTGATTTCTCCAGATTTTCTGTACCTTTTGATGATATTACTGACGACAGATGGTGAAATCCCCAAATTCCTTGCAATAGCGCATTGAGAAATGTTGTTCTTAAACTGTCGGACAATTCGCTCACACATTTGTTCACAAAGTGGTGACCCTGGCCCCATCCTTGTTTGCGAATGACTGAGCATTTCATGGAAGCTGCTTTTATACCCAATCATGGCACCCACCTGTTCCCAATTAGCCTCTTCAACTGCGGGATGCTCCAAATAAGTGTTTTGATGAGCATTCCTCAACTTTCTCAGTTTTTTTTGCCTCTTGTGCCAGCTTTTTTGAAACATGTTGCAAGCATCAAATTCCAAATGAGCTAATATTCCCCAAAAATAACAAAGTTGTCCAGTTCGGGCATTAAGTATTTTGTCTTTGCAGTCCATTCAATTGAAAATAGGTTGAAAAGGATTTGCAAATCAGTGTATTTTTTATTCATTTACGATTTACATAACGTGCCAACTTCACTGGTTTCGGGGTTTGTATTTATTGTACTTTATTAGAGTATTTACGCTAAAAACTGCATGTTATTTTTAACATTCCTGTCTGCATTCTAGCCCTCTAAATCCTCGCTTAACGGATATGAAGCATGCAAGTAAGCACAATTATTTTATTAACACTGCTACTTATGATAGTACAGTATTTAGCTGTTTTTAATACCCAGATTTATAATAACGCAGTGCAACGTTTGGAACAGTGATTCTCGTTGACTTTAAATGATTCAGATTTTTTTTTACACACATTTTCCAAATGTTCCCAGAATAATGTAAAGTTTATGTTTTGCAAACTTACATCAAAAGCACAGAAAATGTGTTTAGTATTTACTAACATTTGCATACATCATACAGCATAAGTTAACTATTGTGTTTATGTCTAATAAAACTAAATGTATTCTTCATTCAACCTTTAATGACACCAAACAGAGGAAAGCGGACTTTCCAATGAGTTACTGTAAATGTACTGTTTATCACCACACATTTTCTCTTTGGAATCACGCACATCCACACCACATATATGTGTGTATATCTTTAATACAAATCTATAAATACAAATGAATGAAGTATTGCATATTGACATTTTTTTCTCTCTATTTTGAGCTTTTGGTGGAGCAAGAGTAACTGAAGGGACAGAGAATGAGGTAAAGAAAGAAAATAAATTGCTGTGCAAAATAGGAGGCATATACTGTATGTTTATATTGCTATTATACAATAGGATCCAGTGTGGTTTGCAGGAAATTGTGACAGGAAGACAGCAGAGGATCTCTTGTTGAGAATCAATACGGTACGACTTTATATACAGTCATCCAAATTCTTACATTAAGCTTACTAAATGTAACCATGTTTTGATTTAAATGATTCAACACAAATAGCTGGCAATGCATGCAAATACAAACCCCATTTCCATATGAGTTGAGAAATTGTGTTAGATGTAAATATAAACGGAATACAATGATTTGCAAATCCATTTCAACCCATATTTCCAGTTGAATATGCTACAAAGACAACATATTTGATGTTCAAACTGATAAACATTTTTTTTGTGCAAATAATCATTAACTTTAGAATTTGATGCCAGCAACACGTAACAAAGACGTAAGAAAAGATGCCAATAAATACTGATAAAGTTGAGGAATGCTCATCAAACACTTAAACATTACAGGTGTGCAGGCTAATTGGGAACAGGTGGGTGCCATGATTGGGTTTAAAAGCAGCTTCCATGAAATGCTAAGTAATTCACAAACAAGGATGGGGTGAGGGTCACCAATTTGTAAGCAATTTTTTGAACGGTTTTAGAACAACATTTCTCAACGAGCTATTGCAAAGAATTTAGGGATTTTACCATCTACGGTCCGTAAAATCATCAAAAAGTTCAGAGAATCTGGAGAAATCACAGCACGTAAGCGATGATATTCCAGACGTTTGATCCCTCAGGCGGTACTGCATCAAAAACCGACATCAGTGTGTAAAGGATATCACCACATGGGCTCAGGAATACTTCATAAAACCACAGTCAGTAACTACAGTTGGTTGCTACATCTGTAAGTGCAAGTTAAAACTCTGCTGTGCAAAGCAAAACCCATTCATCAACAACACCAAGGAACGCCGCTGGCTTTGCTGGGCCTGAGCTGATCTAAGATGGACTGATGCAAAGTGGAAAGGTGTTCTGGGGTCTGACGAGTCCACATTTCAAATTATATTTGGAATCAGAGGATGTGGTGTCCTCCGGAACAAAGAGGAAAATAACCTTCCAGATTGTTATAGGTGCAAAGTTCAAAAGCCAGCATCTGTGATGGTATGGGGGTGTATTAGTGCCCAAGGCATGGGTAACTTACACATCTGTGAAGGCACCATTAATGCTGAATGGTCCATACAGGTTTTGGAGCAACATATGTTGTCATATAAGCAACGTTATCATGGACGCCCCTGCTTATTTCAGCAAGACAATGCCAACAGCGTGGTTTCGTAGTATAAGAGTGTGGGTACTTTCCTGGCCCGCCTGCAGTCCAGACCTGTCTCCCATCGAAAATGTGTGGCGCATTATGAAGCGTAAAATACGACAGCGGAGACTCCGTACTGTTGGACGACTGAAGCTCTACATAAAACACGAATGGGAAAGAATTCCGCTTTCAAAGCTTCAAAATTAGTTTCCTCAGTTCCTAAACGTTTATTGAGTGTTGTTAAAAGAAAAGGTTATGTAACAAAGGGGTGAAAATGCTCTTTCCCAACTACTTTGGCACATATTGCAGCCTGGAAATTCAAAAGTTATTTATTATTAGCAAAAAAAAATAAAGTTTATGAGTTTGAACATCAAATATGTTTTCTTTGTAGTGCATTCAACTTATTATGGGTTGAAAAGGATTTACAAATCATTGTATTCCGTTTATATTTACACAATTTCCCAACTCTTATGGAAACGGGGTTTATGCTTTACAGTGCCATCCATCCATCCTTTTTCTACCGCTTATTCCCTTTTGGGTCGAGGGGTGCGCTGGTGATCATGTCCAAATTGGGTAATCAGTCGACTATTAGGCGTGAGCAACATTGTTATCAAACATTGCATAATCCTATTGGGCATGGAATTCACAGAGTCACGTTGGAATTCTCTTAACAAACTACAGCTCCCTAGAATTGGCAGCGCTCATGCAGCCCCAGCCCATGATGCTAACACCACTATGCTTGACTATATGGCAACTTAAGGGACAATTACCTTGCATGCTCACTTGTGTTGAATAGTTGTGTGTTTAGTAATTATCGGGCAAAGTTCATTTGCACTTCTACAAAAATGTAGAATTTCTAAAGTAATGTCCCTTGAGAAGATGGGAGGGTTGTCCTCACTTATGAGCAATGTTTTGTTGTTGTCATTACTTATTAACTGTCCTAAATGGTGTACCTGTTATAGGACGGCACTTTCCTCATCAGACACAGCTCGGGCCAGACAGCCCGCCAACCTTTCACCCTTGCTGTGCTCTACCAGCAGAAGGTTTACAATGTTCCCATCCGCTTCCTGGAGGAGATGCAAGGTTTTGCTCTGGGAAAAGAGGGCAAGAAAAGCGAAGAGGTACGCTTGGAGAATTAAATAGGCCCTGGAAATATAACTTCTAAATAGAGCACTCTTAGAGATGACTGCAACTCTCCGCTCTTCCAGGTTTTCCGCAGCCTGGATGAGATGGTGATGCACCACAAGGTGTACCAGCTCTATCTGATAGACAGCAAGAGCCAAGCCAAACACGCTGTTTTTTTAACTCACTCTGCACGCCCTTAGAGCCTACAGTTTCATTCTTGCACTTAAAGGGGAACATTATCACCAGACCTATGTAAGCGTCAATATATACCTTGATGTTGCAGAAAAAAGACCATATGTTTTTTTAACCGATTTTCGAACTCTAAAAGGGTGAATTTGGTGATTTAAACGCCTTTCAATTGTTCACTGTCGAAGCGATGATCTTTCACCAGTGACATTACAATGGGAAGCCATTTTCTCAAACACATAACACACACAAGTCAAATCAGCCGTTATGTTTTGTTTTTTCGACTGTTTTCCGTACCTCGGAGACATCATGCCTCGTCAGTGTGTTGTCGGAGGGTGTAACAACACGATCAGGGACGGATTCAAGTTGACTTACATGGAATGTGCATCGATTAGCACGGCTTGCTAATCGATGCTAACATGCTATTTAGGCTAGCTGTACGTACATATTGCATCGTTATGCCTCATTTGTAGCTATATGTGCATCCAGCCTTTCCCTCCACCCACATTTAATGCCAAACAAACACATACCAATCGACGGATTCAAGTTGCACCAGTGTCAAAAGATGGGAAAGTCCCTCGTTTGTTCTGCACATTTTACCGACGACAGCAATGTGACAGAGATGTGTGGATATCCTGCGACACTCAAAGCAGATGCATTTCCAACGATAAAGTCAACGAAATCACAAAGGTGAATTTTGTTGATGTTATTGACTTATGTGCTAATCACACATATTTGGTCACGGCATGACTGCAAGCTAATCAATGCTAACATGCTATTTAGGCTAGCTGTATGTACATTTGTAGCTATATTTGCATCAAGCCTTTCCTTCCATCCACATTTAATGCCAAACATACACTTACCAATCGACGGATTTAAGTTGCTCCAGTGGTCAAAAGATGCAATCGTTGGTTAGAAGGCGATCCCCGAATAGCTTCAATAGCTATTCGCTCAATAGCTTCATTTTTTTTCTTCAATTTCGTTTTCGCTATCTGCCTCCACACTCCAACCATCCGTTTCAACACATGCGTAATTTGTTGAATCACTTAAGCCGCTGAAATCCGAGTCTGAATCCAAGCTAATGTTGCTATATCGTTCTGTGCTATCCACCATGTTTGTTTGTATTGGCGTCACTATGTGACGTCACAGGAAAATGAACGGGTGGATTTACAGATAGCGAAAATCAGGCACTTTAAAGCCTTTTTTCGGGATATTCCGTGATGGGTAAAATTTTGAAAAAAACTTCGAAAAATAAAACAACCCACTGGGAATTGATTTTTATTGGTTTTAACCCTTCTGAATCTGTGATAATGTTCCCCTTTAAAGTTTCTGCAGAATCTACAGGCAATCAGATGACTTGTCACGTGAAAGCTGCTAACCAGGAGACATCAATCTGAGCTCACAGGCTATATTATGAGGTACTCAAACACAAGATAATCACATTAAGAACCAGAAATGTTTGCAAAAAAAATCTGGTTTTGCAAAGATAGCTTGTCTCTTGCATTGAATATCTTTGGATTGTTCCTGCAGGTGTTCCTAAAGAAGTGTATGTAATTGCACTATTTTTGTAACAGTGCTTGACAAACTATTATGCAGTGGATTTCTTCACAACTACAGTTACAAAAACACTAATAAACATTGTTGAATTGTCCATGTTGTTCGTTCTACATCGGGGTGTCCAAACTTTTTCCACAGAGGGTTGCACACTGAAAAGACAAATATGTGAGGGCCATTTTGTTTTTGATTTTTTATTTTATAAAAGAAAAATGATGAAAACGGACATCATATATACTTAAAGACAATAGTCCCAGCTATGTGTAATTAAAGTTAAAGTACCAATGATTGTCACACACACACAAAGTGTGGCGAAATTGTGGGTGACAAAGTATATAATAATTACTGGGTTTTTTTAGACATTATGTTGTGGGCCTCTCCTGTAAGAGTAGAATAATTATAACAAGAATTGTCGCAGCCTGTTCCTCCAATGGGCTCACCACTCATGGGATGGGCCATAAAGATCGGGTGCATTGTGAGCTGGACGGCAGGTGAAGGCAGGGCACTTGGCGGTACGATCTTTGGCTACATGAGCTAGCTCTTGGGATGGAGAACGTCACCTCCCTGGGAAGGAAGCAGCGAGAGCTGGTGCTCAAGGTGAAGAAATTCCGGCTAAATATAGTCAGACTCACCTCGACGCACAGCAAGGGCTCTGGAACCAGTTCTCTCGAGAGGGGCTGGACCCTCTTCCACTCTGGCATTGCACGCAGTGAGTGGCGATGGGCTTGGGTAGCAATTCTTGTTGCCCCCCCGGCTCAAAGCCTGCACGATGGACTTTAACCCAGTAGACGAGATGGTAGCTTCCGTCCGCCTTCGGGTGGGGGGACAGGTTCTGACTGTTTGTTCTTACGCGCCGAACAGCAGCTCACAGTACCCACCTTTTTTGGATTCCCTTGAGGGAGTACTGGAGAGTGCTCCCTCGGGTGATCCCCTTCTTCTGCTGGGGGACTTCGACGCTCATGTTGGCAACGACAGTGAAACCAGGGGAGGCGTGATTGGGAAGAATAGCCGCCCCGGATCTGAACCCGAGTAGTGTTTTGTTATTGGACTTTTGTGCTCCTCAGGGATTGTCCACAACAAACACCATGTTCAAACATAAGTGTCCATACAGTATGTGCACTTGGCGCCAGAACACCCTCGGCCGCAGTTCTATGATCGACTTTGTACTTCTGTCATCGAATTTGCGGTCTCATGTTTTGGACACTCGGGTGAAGAGAGGGGGAGAGCTTTCTACCGATCACCACCTGGTGGTGAGCTGGCTCCGATGGTGGGGTAGGATGTTAAACAGCCTCTGGGACTCCAGAGACAGCAGAGGCAGCAGACAGGTACCAACAGGTCAAGCAGTGTGTGGCTTCAGCGGTCGCGCAGGCAAAAACTCCTACATGGGAGGAGTTTGGGGAAGCCATGTAAAATTACTTCCGGACAGTTTCGAAGCAATTCTGGACCACCAAGCAATGCACATGGACAGTGCACTGTCAACACGGTGTATGGTGAGGATGGTGTTCTGCTGACCTCTACTGCGGCTGTTGTGGATCGGTGGAGGGAATTTTTCGAAGACCTCCTCAATCCCACCAACACGTTTTCCTATGAGGAAGCAGTGCCTAGGAAATCTGTTGTGGGCTCTCCTATTTCTGGGGCTGAGGTTGCTGAGATAGTTAAAAAGCTCCGCTGTGGCAAGGCCCCAGGGGTGGATGAGACCCACACAGAGTTCCTTAAGGCTCTGGATGCTGTGGGGCTGTCTTGGTTGACAAGACTCTGCAACATTGCATGGACATTGGCGGCAGTACCTCTGGATTGGCAGACCGGGGTGGTGGTTCTTCTCTTTAAGAAGGGGAATCGGAGCGTGTGTTCCAACTACTGTGGGATCACACTCCTCAGCCTTCCCGGTAAGGTCTATTCATGTGTACTGGAGAGGAGGCTATGCCAGATAGTGAAACCTCGATTCAGGAAGAACAGTGTGGTTTTTGTCCTGGTCGTGGAACGTTAAACCAGCTCTATACTCTCGGCATGGTCCTTGAGGGTGCATGGGAGTTTGCCCGACCAGTCTACATGTGCTTTGTGGACTTGTAAAATGCATTTGACTGTGCCCTCCTGGAAAGTTCTATGGGGAGTGCTCAGAGAGTATGGGCTATTGGACTGTTGATTGGGGCGGTTCGCTCCCTTTATGATCAGTGTCAGAGCTTGGGCCGCATTACCGGCAGTAAGTCAGACCTACTTCCAGTGAGGGTTGGACTTTGCCATACCTGCCCTTTGTCACCAATTCTGTTCATAACTTTATGGACAGAATTTCTAGGCGCAGTCGGGTCGTTGAGGGGATCCAGTTTGGTGACTGGAGGATTAGGTCTCTGCTTTTTGCAGATTATGTGGTCCTGATGGCTTCATCTGGCCAGGATCTTCGGCTTTCACTGAATCGGTTGGCAGCCGAGTGTGAAGCGACTGGGATGAGAATCAACAAGTCAGAGTCCATGGTTCTCGCACGGGAAAGGGTGGAGTGCCATCTCCAAGTTGGGGGGGAGATCTTGCCCCATGTGGAGGAGCTCATGTACCTCAGAGTCTTGTACACTCGTGAGGGAAGAGTGGCCCGTGAGATCGTCAGGCGGATTGATGCGCTGTCTTCAGTAATGCGGATGCTGTATCGATCCGTTGTGATGAAGAAGGAGCTGAGCCAGAAGGCAAAGATCTCAATTTTCTGGTCCATCTACGTTCCCATCCTCACCTATGGTCATGAGATTTGGGTTATGACCGAAAGGACAAAATTACCGGTACAAGCGGCCGAAATTAGTTTTCTCCGCCGGGTGGTGGGGCTCTCCCTTAGAGATAGGGTTAGAAGCTCTGTCATCCAGGTGGAGCTCAAAGTAAAGCCGCTGCTCCTCCACATCGAGAGGAGCCAGATGTGGTGGTTTGGGCATCTGGTCAGGATGCCACCCAAACTTCTCCCTATGCGTTTGGGGCACGTCCGTTCGGCAGGAGGCCACGGGGTAGACCCAGGACACGATGGGAAGACTGTGTCTCAGCTGGCCTGGGAACGCCTCGCGATCCCCTGGGAGGAGCTGGCTAAAGTGCCTGGGAGAGGGAAGTCTGGGCTTCTCTGCTTAGGCTGCTGCCCTCATGACCCGACCTCGGATAAGCGGAAGAAAATGGATGAATGGATGGATGGACACTCGAATGTACATGAACATTGAGAATGAGGGATTTACAATATTACCTATGAACAATAAAACACTGAATATTTAAAGTAAATGAACCTTGCTCCTCTACTGCAGACCACCCCTTGATGGACATATTTTAGAATCGAGCAAGAGTAACCGAGATGCTTCACAAAACGCTGCGAAAAATAAAAGGCAAAGGATAAAAAATATCTACTCATTTGCTATAACATATCTGTTCAAATGTTCACCGTAATGTGTTGTTCATCTATGAAGGACCAAACAACGGGCTCACTTTCAAACACGTCTTCCTCATTACGTTTACCTGAACGTCATCATCAAGCACCACCTACTGGTCACATTGTGTATCACAGTCAATTTAGCTGCATATTATAAAACCTAGAAACCGTATGTCACTGAAAAGTTCAAATTTCAACCATTGGAACCATTTCTGTAGTTTGAAAATGTCCAGCGGGCCGCATTGAAATGTTAATTACCGATATGTTGTATTATGCCCAGGTAGCCCAGTTAACTGCCTTTTTTAATCCTGTTTTTCAAGACCCGTGTCACATGACTTCAAACGTGACACCCTATTGGCTGGAAAGAATGGGTCGCTTCAGTCTTAATTTACTGGGAGTGGTCTTGTTTTTTGAAGTTGTAAATTTTTCGACACTGAATTTTTCAGGATTAAATTTTTTTTTTTGCACTTAATTTCTATACACTGAATTTTTTTTACACTGATTTAGTATACAATGAATTTTTATACACTGTTTTGTTTTACAATTTCCATACTTATACACTGAATTTTTATACATTGATTTTCTTATACACTGAATTTTAAAACAAAATTTAAATTGTCAGCATAATTTGTTGTAAAAAAAAATTAAGTTCACACAATTCAAATGCAATAAATTCTGGTACATAGACACAATGTCAAAAATAGATTTTGTAATAAAGTATTACAGTCTTGTAATAAAGTAATTCAGTTTTTGAAAACCCAGACATGGAGCAGTACACAGAAGCAGTCCTGGGGTACATCAAACACTGCATAGACACTGTCACAGTGGACAAGCGCATCCGGGTCTACCCCAACAGGAAGCCCTGGATGACAAAAACAGTCCAGGGCTTACTCAAAGAGAGAGACAGTGCCTTCAAAGCGCAGGACCAGGCACTCTACGGTGCTGCCAGAGCCAATCTGAAGAGAAGCATCAGAGAAGCAAAAGCCGAACACAGGAGGAAAATGGAAGCCCACCTGCAGAGCAGCAACACCAAGGAGGTATGGAAAGGAATAAAAGCCATGACCAACTTCAGACCCAGTAACCCTTCGGCTGACGGCGACGCCTCTCGAGCGGGGGAGTTAAACAGCTTCTTCGCCCGATTCGAGAGAAAAACACCTGCAGCCGTCACAACACTCCCACCCAACACCCACAGCAGCTGCACCCCTATACTGGAGGAGCATGAGGTGAGACGCACGCTGAAGGCAGTGAACCCGAGGAAGGCCCAGATGGAGTCCCGGGACAGGTACTAAGAGACTGTGCAGACCAGCTGGCCGGAGTATTTACGAAGATCTTCACCCAGTCCCTCTCCCAGGCCGTCATCCCATCATGCCTGAAGACCTCCACAATAATCCCGGTGCCGAAGAAGAACTCTGTCAGCTGTCTGAATGACTACCGTCCAGTGGCACTTACACCTATAGCTATGAAGTGCTTCGAGAAGCTGGTACGGACCCATATCACCTCAGTGCTCCCTCCCGAGCTCGACCCACACCAGTTTGCCTACAGAGCCAACAGGTCCACAGAGGATGCCATCGCCACAGCCCTACACTCCCTACTTTTTTTTTTTTCCAAGATGGCGCTGCTGTAGTGGCTGCTGTAGGCAGGAGCGCTGTGCTCTTGTATCATCCTTTTGTCTTTCCCTCTTGTTTTCATGTGTTATTATATATTTTTTGCCTTTTGGTCCGGGACCCTTTGGGACTGTGTGACAAGGGGTGTCACTTTCGTGACCTCTGTGGTGCTTTTTTTGTGGACTTCTGGATCTCCCTCCCGGGAGCCTTTTGGCCATGGAGACCAGCTGCTGGGTCTCTGCCACACCGGAGTCGCTTTGGAGGGACTGGAGGAGATGTGGATGAGGGGACAGGGCTGCGGAGCTGGCACTGAGCGCTGGGACGGAGAGGCTTCGCGGTGTCTTGGCTGGGTGAGAAGGTGTCAGACACCTCAGTCTCCTTGGACGTATCATCGCTCATCCATGCGGACTGGACACTGGCCGAGAGTGGAGTCGGCTGTCCTGGTTGCTTTGTTGGGTCTGCTCCTGTCTCTGGCCATCCTCCCTCCACCCCAGCGGACGATGGCGTGGAACACCGAAGAGGCCACCACAGCGGATATGTTTCTTTTACTTTTTATCCATAGCTGTATGTAGAAGTGTCTGGTTGTATCTGCTGCTTTAATGTCTTTAATGTCCTATGTGTTCTTTGATGTTTGATGTTTCCCTCTTACACACATGTAAGAGGGATGTGTACTATGGCTATGAGTTGTTGTTTTTTTTCCCTTGGCCTCAGTCTGCACCCCCTCTCCAGGGCCCAGGCTAAGACCGATTTTTTTTATTTTGTCTTCTATTTTTTCCTCCCCCCCCCTTGTTTACCTGTATCTCATCTTTTTTGTAAGGGGCGCTGGAAGCCGGCAGACCCATCAGCGATCCTGTTCTGTCTCCCTTTAATGTTTGTCTGATCTTGAATGGGATTGTGCTGAAAATTGTAATTTTCCTGAAGGAACTCTCCTGACGGAATAAATAAAGTACTATCTAATCTAATCTAAAATCCTCCCTGGGTCACCTGGAGAAGGGGGGGAGCTACGTGCGGCTGCTTTTTGTGGATTATAGTTCGGCATTTAACACCATTACACCTGATAGACTGGTGTCCAAACTGTCAGACCTGGGTCTCTCGAACTCCATCTGCATGTGGATTAAAGACTTCTTATCCAACCGCCCCCAGAGGGAGCAGTTGGGTCGCCACATGTCATCAAACCTGTACCTCAGTACCGGCTCTCCACAAGGCTGCGTGCTGAGCCCCCTTCTCTACTCCATCTACACATACGACTGCACACCTGCCCACTCCAGCAACTCTATCATCAAATTTGCGGATGACACCACCGTAGTGGGGCTCATCTCGGAGGGAGACGAGGCTGCATATCGGGACAAGGTGGAGAAGCTGTCGGATTGGTGTAAAGTCAACAACCTGGCCCTGAACACCTCCAAGACCAAGGAGCTGGTCATAGACTTCAGGAGGAAAAAAACGGACATCCTGCCCCTGATCATCAGTGGTGACTGTGTGGAGAGGGTCTCCGACTTCCGCTTCCTGGGATTCCACCTGGCCAACGACCTATCCTGGAGCACCAACACCACGGCTACCAACAAGAAGGCACACCAGAGACTGCACTTCCTGAGAATACTCAGGAACAACCACCTCTCACAGGAACTGCTGGTGTCCTTCTACTGGTGCTCCATTGAGAGCATCCTGACCTACTGCATCTGCGTGTGGTTCAGCAGCGGCACGGCCGCAGAGACAACGGCGCTGCAGAGAGTCATAAAGACCGCCCAGAAGTTAATCGGATGCCCCCTCCCCCCTGGCTGACCTGTTTTAGGAAAGCACAAAGCATCCTGAAAGACCCATTCCACCCCGGGCACAGCCACCTGGAACTACTACCCTCAGGCAGACGCTACAGGGTGCTAAAAGCGAGCACCAATAGACTACAAAACAGCTTTTACCCAAGAGCCATAGTAGCATTAAACAGGCACTGAGTGAGCACAATATGTCCATCATGTCCTCATGTGTAATGTTTAAATTTTTTTCTATTTTTTCAGACTACAATGTGCAATAATGTTATATGTATGTGTGTATATATATTCATATATACACACTGTGTGGATATATATATATGCACATAGATACATCTGTCATCTCTATCTTTTTTTTTTACTATTTATACTACCATATTGTATATGCACCTTAGGAGGATCTGCTCCAATGTCGTTGTTCTTTGAACCTGTTCATTGCAATAATGACAATAAAACTCTATTCTATTGTATTCTTCTATTCTAAAGACTAAAATGAACCTCCATAAAAAAAACAAATATTATATTTAAAGGCCTACTGAAATGAGATTTTCGGGATTTTCGGGGATAGCAGGTCCATTCTACGTGTCATACTTGATCATTTCGCGATATTACCATATTTTTGCTGAAAGGATTTAGTAGAGAACATCCACGATAAAGTTTGCAACTTTTGGTCGCTAACAGAAAAGCCCTGCCTTTACCGGAATTCGCAGACGATGACGTCACCCGTTGATGGCTCCTCACATATTCACATTGTTTTTAATGGGAGCCTCCAACAAAAAGAGATATTCGGACTGAGAAAACGCTAAATTCCCCATTAATTTGAGCGAGGATGTTTGAGGAAAAAAACGCGATTGCATTGGGACGGATTCAGATGTTTTTAGACACATTTACTAGGATAATTCTGGGAAATCCCTTATCTTTCTATTGTGTTGCTTGTGTTTTAGTGAGTTTAACAGTACCTGATAGTCGGAGGGGTGTGTCCACGGGTGTTTTGACGCCAGTGTCTGAGGGAAGTCGACGGCGCAAGCTCAGCTGATCTCCGGTAAGAAGCGACTTTTTACCACAATTTTCCCACCGAAACCTGCTGGTTGACATTTGGTCGGGATTCATGTTCGCTTGACCGCTCTGATCCATAGTAAAGTTTCACCTCCGGGAATTTTAAACAAGGAATCACCGTGTGTTTGTGTGGCTAAAGGCTAAAGCTTCCCAACTCCATCTTTCTACTTTGACTTCACCAATATTAATTGAACAAATTGCAAAATATTTAGCAACACAGATGTCCAAAATACTGTGTAATGATGCGATTAAAGCAGACGACTTTTAGCTGTGTGTGTGTGCAGCGCTAATATTTCCTAACAGTCCGTGACGTCACGCGTACACGTCATCATTACGCGACGTTTTCAAGAAGAAATACCCGGGAAATTTAAAATTGCAATTTAGTAAACTAAAAAGGCCGTGTTGGCATGTGTTGCAATGTTAATATTTCATCATTGATATATATACGTATAAAATACTACACGGTCTAGCTCCAGCCTATCTTGCCGATTGTATTGTACCATATGTCCCGGCAAGAAATCTGCGTTCAAAGGACTCCGGCTTATTAGTGATTCCCAAAGCCCAAAAAAAGTCTGCGGGCTATAGAGCGTTTTCATTTCGGGCTCCAGTACTCTGGAATGCCCTCCCGGTAACAGTTCGAGATGCCACCTCAGTAGAAGCATTTAAGTCTCACCTTAAAACTCATTTGTATACTCTAGCCTTTAAATAGACTCCCTTTTTAGACCAGTTGATCTGCCGTTTATTTTCTTTTTCTCCTATGTCCCACTCTCCCTTGTGGAGGGGGTCCGGTCCGATCCGGTGGCCATGGATGACGTACTGGCTGTCCAGAGTCGGGACCCAGGATGAACCGCTTGTCCAGAATCGGGACCCAGGATGGACCGCTCGCCCGTGTATCGGCTGGGGACATCCCTGTGCTGCTGATCCGCCTCCGCTTGGGATGGTTTCCTGCTGGCTCCGCTGTGAACGGGACTCTCGCTGCTGTGTTGGATCCGCTTTGGACTGGACTCTCGCGGCTGTGTTGGATCCATTATGGATTGAACTTTCACAGTATCATGTTAGACCCACTCGACATCTACTGCTTTCGTCCTCTCCAAGGTTCTCATAGTCATCGTTGTCACCGACGTCCCGCTGGGTGTGAGTTTTCCTTGCCCTTATGTGGGCCTACCGAGGATGTCGTAGTGGTTTGTGTTGTGGTTTGTGCAGCCCTTTGAGACACTAGTGATTTAGGGCTATATAAGTAAACATTGATTGATTGATTGATATAAACTATCAGACTGCGTGGTGGGTAGTAGTGGGTTTCAGTAGGCCTTTAAAGACCAAACTTTGTGTCAGCTTTGTGGTATAGGTGATATGGTGTATTATTAACAGCTTTTAGTTTGAAAATTTCCACTTTTTCGCATTGCATTTGATTTTGTGTTTTTTATTTATTTCTATTTTATTTGTATTTTTTTTTGCCGTTTTAAATATTCTTTTTCTGACAATATGCTGCGACCATCAAAACCTGGCTGTACTTTGGTCACCCAACCCTATCCAACAATAAAATTATTTTTGAGTAAACACATCCTGCTCTTTATTACACCAATCCTAGTTGGGATGAATCACCTCGGGTAAATGAAGAGTTGGCAAATAAACAGATGTGAATCAGGGAAGGAGAGCTTAGACAGCAAAGAGGTCAGGAAGTGACGCTGTAAATAAACAGACAAGCAGATAAGTCAGCTTCATTAAATGATTCAGCCACTTTCAGTAACACTGAAGTACTGTTGCATTCCACTCTATTTAGTGAAAAGCACAGCTTAATGTGTCCTTAGGAGTGTCTTGTGTAGCTGCCACAGTATAAATGCACAATTGAATAACTTCCTGGAGACCCTGCAATTTAGCAGCCGAGTGTGAAGAATTCTGCTGGCATGACGTACAGTACTGTATATCCCAGCAGACCGGAGTTCTATAACATCCTGTTATCGCCATTGATAAAACATACAGTATATCGCAGGAAAAGGCACCAGTGATTGGGCAAAATTTGACTAAATGAATACATTACCAATTTTGTAATTGTAATACATTTGCATTTCACACTTTTCACAAAGACGATGCATTCTTCATACGGAAAAACAAATGCTTTGATTCAATATGAGTTTTTGACCTTGTAAAAGTACAAATGTGTGTCATAAATATGATTAGATTAGATCAGATTAGATAAAACTCATTTGTATACTCTAGCCTTTAAATAGACTCCCTTTTTAGACCAGTTGATCTGCCATTTCTTTTCTTTTTCTCCTATGTCCCACTCTCCCTTATGGAGGGGGTCCGGTCCGATCCGGTGGCCATGTACTGCTTGCCTGTGTATCGGCTGGGGACATCTCTGCGCTGCTGATCTGCCTCCGCTTGGCATGGTTTCCTGCTGGCTCCGCTGTGAACGGGACTCTCGCTGCTGTGGTGGATCCGCTTTGGACTGGACTCTCGCGACTGTGTTGGATCCATTATGGATTGAACTCTCACAGTATCATGTTAGACCCGCTCGACATCCATTGCTTTCCTCCTCTCTAAGGTTCTCATAGTCATCATTGTCACCGACGTCCCACTGGGTGTGAGTTTTCCTTGCCCTTATGTGGGCCTACCGAGGATGTCGTAGTGGTTTGTGCAGCCCTTTGAGACACTAGTGATTTAGAGCTATATAAGTAAACATTGATTGATTGATTGATTAGATTAGATAGTACTTTATATATTCCTTCAGGAAAATAAAAATGTTCAGCACAATCCCATTCAAGATCAGACAAACATTACAGGCAGACAGAACGGGATCGCTGATGGGCCTGCCGGCTTCCAGCGCCCCTTACAAAAAAGGTGAGATACAGGTAAACAAGTGGGGGGGAATGGGAGAAAAAAATAGAAGATTAAAATAAAATAAAAAAATCGGTCTAAGCCTGGGCCTTGGAGAGGGGGTCCAGACTGAGGCCAAAGGAAAAAAATAACAAAAACAACTCATAGCCATAGTACACATCCCTCTCACATGTGCGTAAGAGGGAAACATCAAACATCAAAGAACACAAAGGACATTAAAGACATTAAAGCAGCGGATACAACCAGACACTTCTACATACAGCTATGAATAAAAAGTAAAAGAAACATATACACTGTGGTGGCCTCTGCGGTGTTCCACGCCATTGTCCTCTGGGGTGGAGGGAGCATGGCCAGAGACAGGAGCAGACCCAACAAAGCAACCAAGACAGCCGACTCCACTATCGGCCGCCAACCAACTCTCGGCCAGTGTCCAGTCCGCATGGATGAGCGAGGATACGTCCAAGGAGACTGAGGTGTCCAACAACTGGTCACCCGGCCAAGACACCGCGAAGCCTCTCCGTCCCGGCGCTCAGTGCTAGCTCCGCAGCCCTGTCCCCTCATCCGCATCTCCTTCAGTCCCTCCAAACCGACTCCGGTGTGGCAGAGACCCAGCAGCTGGTCCCCATGGCCAAAAGGCTCCCGGGAGGCCGATCCTGAAGTCCACAAAAAAAAGCACCGCAGAGGTCACGAAAGTGCCACCCCTTGTCACACAGTCCCAAAGGGTCCCGGACCAAAAGGCAAAAAAACATCCATCCATCCATTTTCTACCTAACACATGAAAACAAGAGAGAAACACAAAAAGATGACACAAGAGCACAGAGCTCCTGCCAAGAGCAGCCACTACAGCAGCGCCATCTTGGGAAAAATTAAAAAATAAAATGTCACTTCCCCTCTAAAAGCTGACAGTACCCCTAATTCATTCTTCTCTCACACACAGCGTAACTTCCAGTTGAGGAACTAGAAAGTTCATTATGCTGCTCTGGTGCCTCACACAGTGTTCCCTTTGATTAGAACTGCTCTGTTTACATCCTGTGGGCCATTCTGACTCACTTTCAGCTTGTTTTATTCAGAATCACAATCAGATTCTGATGTTTCCCTCTTGTTTTCACGTGGGGATTTTTTGCCTTATGGTTCGGTACCATTTGTGACTGTGCGACAAAGGTTGGCACTTTCGTGGCTTCTGTTGTGTTTTTTTGTGAACTTCTGTATCTGCCTCCCGGGAGCCTTTTGGCCATGGAGACCAGCTGCTGGGTCTCTGCCACACCAGAGTCAGTTTGGAGAGACTGGAGGAGATGCGGATGAAGCTGAATGAGCAGATATCGGATACCTCGGTCTCCTTAGACCAGGGGTCTCAAACTCATATTACCTGGGGCCCACTGGATGCAGAGTCTGGGTAAGGCAAGGCCACAAGAAATTTTTTTTAATAAAAATATTTTTAAATGTCTTTATCTTTATTTTCAACACAAAATAAAATCAAAATATCCATCCATCCATTTCTACCGCTTTCTCCCTTTTGGGATCGCGGGGGGTGCTGGCGCCTATCTCAGCTACAATCGGGCGAAAGACGGGGTACACCCTGGACAAGTCGCCACCTCATCGCAGGGCCAACACAGATCAAAATATAAATGAACAAAATGAGGGTTAAAAATGTTAGGCAATGCAAATAAAATAAAAAAATAAAAATAACGGTTTGAATTGATCCAGGTTATCGGGGAATGTTATTACTGACGGTATTACTTACGGACAGATGTCGCGGTGCGACTGCAGCCAGGCACGTTAGAAAACCCTCGTCTCCACGGCAACGTCTCTTTTGCTTTCGCTCATTTGCCGCTTTTCCAGTAACGCAGGGGTAGGCAACCCAGAACATTGAAAGAGCCATTTTGGACCCAAATAATAAAAATCGTCTCTGTCTGGAGCAAATGGGAGGCGGAGGGGTTTCTTTGCTTGCATCACGCAAGTGACGTCTATGTTCGGCCTTCAAGAGCCATATACCACACTGTGATTAGTAGATTCCTTCAGCTCCGCACACAACTCTGTCAAGCGGCATTCATACAAAACTTGCGGGCCACACTAACGTTAAACTTTCATATTAAGGTGGGGGCCGCAAAATAACGTCTCACGGGCCGCGTGTCTGAGACCCCTGCCTTAGACGTATCTTCGCTCATCTATGCGCACTGGACACTAGCTGAGAGTTGGTGGGCGGCCGAGGGTTGAGTCGGCTCTCTTGGTTGCTTTGTTGGGTCTGCTCCTGTCTCAGGCCATGCTCACCCCACCCCAGCAGAGGATGGCATGAAACACTGCAGAGGCCACAACAGTGTACAAGTATTTTTTGTTGTTATTCTACTTTTGTGGCTGTGTGTAGAAGTGGCTGATTACATCAGCTCTGGTCTTTTAATGTACGTATTTAACATCCTTGGTGCTTTTTGATGTTACCCTCTGAAACACATTTATGTGTCCTATGGCTATATGAGTTTTTTCTCCTTGTTCTCAGTCTGGGCCCCTTCTCCAAGAGCCTAGGCTTAGACTAAATATGTTTTTGTCTCCCCAGCGTTTACCTCTTTCTCACCTTTTTTTTAAGGGGCGCCGGGAGTTGGCAGACCCATCAGCGATCCTGTTCTGTCTCCCTGTAATGTTTGTCTGATCTTGAATGGGGTTGTGCTTGAAATCTTAATTTCCCCTCGGGGATTAATTAAGTATTTCTGATTCTGATTTTAAACGTTTTAAAGTGTTGCTCAAAGCAGACCCCTAATGTTCACTTTCATCCATTCTTCTGTTATCTATGATATAACAGTGGGGCAAAAAAGTATTTAGTCAGCCACCGATTGTGCAAGTTCTCCCACTTAAAATGATGACAGAGGTCTGTAATTTTCATCAGAGGTACACTTCAACTGTGAGAGACAGAATGTGAAAAAAAATCCAGGAATTCACATTGTAGGAATTTTAAAGAATTTATTTGTAAATTATGGTGGAAAATAAGTATTAGGTCAACCATTCAAAGCTCTCACTGATGGAAGGAGGTTTTGGCTCAAAATCTCACGATACATGGCCCCATTCATTCTTTCCTTAACACGGATCAATCGTCCTGTCCTCTTAGCAGAAAAACAGCCCCAAAGCATGATGTTTCCACCCCCATGCTTCACAGTAGGTATGGTGTTCTTGGGATGAAAATCAGTATCCTTCTTCCTCCAAACACAACGAGTTGAGTTTATACCAAAATGGATACATGGATGACACAGCAGAGGATTGGGAGAGTGTCATGTGGTCAGATGAAACCAAAATATTACTTTTTAGTTTAAACTCAACTCGTCGTGTTTGGAGGAAGAAGAATACTGAGTTGCATCCCAAGAACACCACACCTACTGTGAAGCATGGGGGTGGAAACATCATGCTTTGGGGCTGTTTTTCTGCTAAGGGGACAGGACGATTGATCCGTGTTAAGGAAATAATGAATAGGGCCATGTATCGTGAGATTTTGAGCCAAAACCTCCTTCCATCAGTGAGAGCTTTGAATGGTTGACCATATACTTATTTTCCACCATAATTTACAAATACATTTATTTAGAATTCCTACAATGTGAATTCCTGGATTTTTTTTCCACATTCTGTCTCTCACAGTTGAAGTGTACCTATGATGAAAATTACAGACCTCTGTCATCATTTTAAGTGGGAGAACTTGCACAATCGGTGGCTGACTAAATACTTTTTTGCCCCACTGTAACCTGATGGAGCCTATAACAGTGCGAGTTAACGTGCAATGTGTGCAATACTGTAGTATGTTGTGTAAACCTCACTTCCTGACGGGTTAGGAAGTGTGCTGGACAATGAGTTGACAGCCCATAACATTTTTTTGAATAGCTAGCGCTGCTTGACTTGAAGGTTAAACTCAGTTTTTTTAGTCAATCTTTATAAGAGACGAGAACACACATGTTTTTTTCTTATGCAGTCTAAATCGTAAATAAATGTAGACAAAAGTCAGTTTACAACAGAGTCAACGGGTTGTCCTCTATTTCAGTGTTTTTCAACAACTGTGCCGCGGCACACTAGTGTGCCGTGAGATCCAGTCTGGTTTGCCGTGGGAGATAATGTAATTTCACATATTTCGGGTAAAAATATTTTTTGCAAACCAGTAATTATAATCTGCAAATGATGTGTTTTTGAGTGTCGGTGCTGTTTAGGGATTGGCAGAGTAACAATGTATACTCTTCAATCAATCAATCAATGTTTACTTATATAGAGCCCTAGATCACGAGTGTCTCAAAGGGCTGCACAAGCCACAACAACATCCTCGGCTCAAATCCCACACCGGGGCTCAAGAAAAAGCTCATCAATACTCTTCAATGTCAGTAGCTGGCAGCAGGTAGATAATTGCTTTGTAGATGTCGGAAACATGGTTTGTCGTGATCCCAATCTGCAGATGACAGTGGGAGGTAGGTTACAGGTAAAAAGCTATCTAATGCTAAAACCAAAAATAAGCAAAAGGTTAGTGTCCCTAAGAAAAGGCATTGAAGCTTAGGGAACAAAACTAAAACTGAACTGGCTACAAAGTAAACAAAAACAGAATGCTGGACAACAGCAAAGACTTAAAGCGTGTTGAGCAAAGATGGCGTCCACAAAGTGCATTTGAACATGACGTGACAATCAACAATGTCCCCACAAAGAAGGATAGCAACATCTTGAATATTTTTGATTGCTAAAACCAAGTAGATGCGGGGAATAGCGCTCAAGGAAGACATGAAACTGCTACAGGAAAATACCAACGAAACAGGAGAAGTCACCAAATTAGAAGGACAAGACAAGAACTAAAACACTACACACAGGAAAACAGAAAAAAAAAGTCAAAATAAGTCAGGGTGTGATGTGACAGGTGGTGACAGTACACCTACTTTGAGACAAGAGCTATAGTGATGCATGCTTGGTTATGCTTTAAAGTCATATCCAACAATTGTGACAATGACTTTTTGCTGTCAACTGAGTTTCATTTTTAATGATTTCTGCTAGTGGTGTGCCTCCAGAATATTTCAATGAAAAATATGTGCCTTGGCTCAAAAAAGGTTGAAAAACACTGATCTATTTCGCCCATAAAGTGCGCTTAAAAACCTTCCAAAAACCGCCAACAATATTCCATTTGACATTTTGTGACCTGAATATTAAGTATTAGTGATAATTGTTATTATAAGCACTAACGTAGACAAACTATTTTTAGCGGCACCGTGATCACAGAGAGCTAACGAGCTTGTGCTGCTATATTTACATAATCGGATGGTGAGCTGTTTCCTTGCTTCGGAACTCGTAAAAGTTTATTCCACATTGTAGATAATGACTCTCACAGTAAAAGGACGAGGACATAATCCAACAAGTTGGTGAAGTTTGACAACCAATTTAGACTCGCAATGGCGAGAATGACACAAAAATAATTTTGGTTTCACCCCCCTTTTTTATTTGAGTGGACTGTAAGGCATTTTTCATTAAACGGAAATATATAAACATCCTACCAGTCTGCATACCAGTGTCAGCAGACATTGTACAGTAAGTGATGTTGAAATATGTTTGTTGGCTCACATGGTGTCTGCAGTGCAGTAGTCAGTGATGCTGTCAAAGGAAAATGCCAATGTAAAGCCCATCCATCCATTTTTCTACCGCTTGTCCCTTTTGGGGGGGGGGGGGGTTTGCTGGAGCTAATCTCAGCTACATTCTGGTGGAAACCGGGGTACAATAATAATTCACCCTTAAACACTGGTTTAAATGGAACTTAGATATTAGGCTTCACTATGTGAAGCGCTTTGAGTCACTAGAGAAAAGCGCTATATAAATATAATTCACTTCACTTCACCCCTGTACAATATCCTGCCTTAATACCCTACTGTGCAATACTACCCTTCCAGTGCAATACGTCCGACACTGATTGTTATTTATTACTTCGGTACTCCTGTCTTGTTCTGTATATTGTACAATATTTTGTATTTCTACAGTGTTTTGTATATTGTACAGTATTGCTTGTTATTTTTGTTGGATAGTAGTCTGTTTATTTCATTTGTTAGTTTTTCCTTTATTACCTCTTGTGTTATTTATTTCACCCCATATTTGTTCCCACAACCGCACCTTAAATTGGAGTCTTTAATCTCGTTATATGCAGATATAATGACAATAAAGTATATTCTATTCTATTCTATTCTACCCTGGACAAGTCGCATTTGTGAAATTAAATTGATAAAACTACGTAAATATTACATTTTATTATCAATGTGCATGTTATTACATTACATACCGGTATATACTTACAGCGTGTATATTAAACAGTGATGGAAGTTTTTGGATGTTTTGTAAGCGCTTTATAGACAGAATAGAGCAATCCCCATGCTCAATTGTTAGCAGACTTTTGTATTTAGTTACTAGTTAGAATGCATAAAAAAATAACATTGTATGTCTTCTCGTCTTACATAAGGACTGTGAATGATGCACACATTTCTTGTGTGAATTTGTGGTTGTGGGTTTAAACCCAGGCAGCACGGTGCAGCAGGGGTTAGTGAATGTGCCTCACAATGACAAGGTCCTGGGTTCGATGCGGAGTTTGCATGTTATCCCTGTGACTGTGTGGGTTCTCTCCGGGCACTCTAGCTTACTCCCACCTCCAAAGACATGCACCTGGGGATAGGTTGATTGGCAACGCTGCTGCTCACTGCCCCCCTCACCTCCCAGGGGGTGATCAAGGGGATGGGTCAAATGCAGAGGACAAATTTCACCACACCTAGTGTGTGTGTGACAATCATTGGTACTTTGAATTTAACTTTTAACTTTAGTGTGTGAATGCATAGGCACCGATCTACATTTCTGCCAGTGGGTGATCGGACAGGAAGTTAATCTGAAGCTACTTTTCTGAGCATGCGCAGTTTTTGCTTGATGGTGAGAAAGAATTTGCCAACAATCCCACGTGGGTGCTTGGCATCGTCCGTGGGTGCTCGGGTCCTGAAGCACCCAAGGGATCGACGTCCCTGCGATGAGGTGTCGACTTGTCTAGGGTGTACGCTGCCTTCTGCCCGAGTGCAGCTGGGATTGGTCCAGCAACCTTCAACACACCGAAAGGGACAAGCGGTAGAAAATGAATACGTGTGCATGGCTGGACTGCGTGGGGTGTCCACTATGACCTGCAACTGGATAAAAACTAATGGATGGCTTATCCATCCATCCATCCATCCATCCATCCATTTTCTACCACTTGTCCTTTTTGGGGCCGCGGGGGGTGCTGGAGCCTATCTCAGCTGCATTCAGGGATTATGATTACTCAAAAATATAAATAACTCAAAAATATAAATTAACGCTTTATTTGCATGGACGCTTGTTGCCAGGCAGATAACAAGCCACCAGGCGGAATTCTCAGGTCACAATAAATTGTGCCCCGTAAGCCGGTGTTGAGATATTGTCTGGTGTGCAGTGGGAAATGATGCAACTCCACCTAATTGGTCCCCAAATTTTTTTTTGCAAGTTTAGAATTATAACCCGCAACTAATTTGCTGTTCCTTAATGTCTGTGCTGTGTGGAGCTCGGTAGGGTAACCATTTAATACTCCGTGTCAGTAGGTGGCAGCAGGTAGCTAATTGCTTTGTAAAAGTCGGAATGTGCCGGGTGAGATGAGGACGGTTTGTCGTGAACCCAATTTGCAAAAGGTGAAAAGGTATGTAACGCTTAAACCAAAAATGCGCAAAAGGGAAAGGAAAAGGCATTGAAGCATAGGGATGGCTATGCAAAATGAAAGTAAAACTGAACTGGCTACAAAGTAAACAGAAACAGAATGCTGGACGACAGCAAAAACTTGCAGCATGTGGAGCAGAGACGGTGTCCACAAATTACACCTGCACATGACTTGGCAATCAACAATGTCCTCACAAAGAAGGATGGCAACAACTTAAATAGTCTTGCTTGCTAACACAAAGCAGGTGCGGGGAATAGCGATCAATGGGAGACAGGAAACTGCTACAGGAAAACATCAACAAAACAGGAAGGGCCACCAAAATAACAGTGCAAGACAAGAACTAAAGCACTACACACAAGAAAACACCAACAAACTGAAAATAAGGTACGACGACCTGGTGGAGTTTCTAGTGTGCCGTGAGACGCAGTCTGGTGTGCCGTGGGAGATTATCTAATTTCACCTATTTGGGTTAAAAACAATTTTTTTGCAAACCAGTAATTATAGTCGGCAATTGATGCGTTGTTGTTGAGTGGTCGGTGCTGTCTAGAGCTCGGCAGAGTAACCATGTAATACTCTTCCATATCAGTAGGTGGCAGCAGATAGATAATTGCTTTGTAGATTTCGTAAACAGCGGAAGGCAGCGTGAAGGTAAAAAGGTGTCTTATGCTTAAACCAAAAATAAGCAAAAGACGAGTCCCCCTAAAAAAACGCATTGAAGCTTAGGGAAGGCTATGAAGAACGAAACTAAGACTGAACAAAGTAAACAAAAACAGAATGCTGGACGACAGCAAATACTTACTGTGGAACAAAGACGGCATCCACAATGTAAATCCCAACATGACATGACAATCAACAATGTCCCCACAAAGAAGGATAAAAACAATAAAATATTCTTGATTGCTGAAACAAAGTAGATGGGGGAAATATCGCTCAATGGAAGACATGAAACTGCTACAGGAAAATAACAAAAAAAGAGAAAAAGCCACCAAAATAGGAGCGCAAGACAAGAAGTAAAACACTACACACATGAAAACAGAAAACAAGTCGAAATAAGTCAGGGTGTGATGTGACAGGTGGTGACAGTACACCTACTTTGAGACAAGAGCTATATTGATGCATGCTTGGTTATGCGTAAAAGCAGGATTCACCAACCTTTTAAAAACCAAGAGCTATTTCTTGGGTACTGATTAATGCGAAGGGCTACCAGTTTGATACACACTTAAATACATTGCCAGAAATAGCCAATTTGCTCAATTTACCTTTAATAAATACATCTATATATATAAAAAATGGGTGTTTCTGTCTGTCATTCCGTCTTACATTTTTTTCCCTTTTACGTACGTTTTTTTTGTAGAGAATAAATGATGAAAAAAACACCTAATCAAACGGTTTAGAATAGAAGAAACACGAAAAAAATTAAATTAAATTTTGAAACAGTTTATCTTCAATTTTGACTCTTTAAAATTCAAAATTCAACCGAAAAAAAAAATGAAGTCAAAAACTAGCTAATTCGAATATTTTTGAAAAAATAAAAAATAGAATTTATGGAACATCATTAATAATTTTTCTTGATAAAGATTAATTTTAGAATTTTGATGACATGTTTTAAATAGGCTAAAATCCACTTTTGAAATAAGATTTAAATTTGATTCTACAGATTTTCTAGATTTGCCAGAATAATTTTTTGAATTTTAATCATAAGTTTGAAGAAATATTTCACAAATATTCTTTGTCGAAAAAACAGAAGCTAAAATTAAAAATGTAATTAAAATGTATTTATTATTCTTTTCAATAAAAAAATTACTTGAACATTGATTTAAATTGTCAGGAAAGAAGAGGAAGGAATTTGAAAGGTAAAAAGGTATATGTGTTTAAAAATCCTAAAATCATTTTTAAGATTGTATTTTTTCTCTAAAATTGTCTTTCTGAAAGTTATAAGAAGCAAAGTAAAAAAATAAATAAATTTATTTAAACAAGTGAAGACCAAGTCTTTAGAATATTTTCTTGGATTTTCAAATTCTATTTGAGTTTTGTCTCTCTTAGAATCAAAAATGTTGAGCAAAGCGAGACCCGCTTGCTAGTAAATAAATACAATTTAAAAGATAGAGGCAGCTCACTGGTAAGTGCTGCTATTTGAGCTATTTTTAGAACAGGCCAGCGGGCGACTCATCTGGTCCTTACGGGCTACCTGGTGCCCGCGGGCACCGCGTTGGTGACCCCTGCGTTAAAGTCATCCAACAATTGCGACAACAACTTATTATTGTCAACTGAGTTTTGTATTTTAATGATTTCTGCTGGTGGTGTGCCTACGGAATTTTTCGAAGCAAAAAATGTGCCTTGGCTCAAAAAAGGTTGAAAAACACTGCCTTAGGCTAAATAAGAATGGGTAATTATAAGCCACGCCCACCTTAACCATAAAGCTAATAACCGGAAGCATTTTGGTTAGTAAGTAAGCTATCTGTCTCAAACGTCAGTAATATATTTGCTATACTTTTTATTTATTTGTTTATTATACACTGATTAATGTAGCGTAATTTGCCTTTAAAACGACAATTTGGTGTCTGTGTGTAAAGATCAAAGTTAGTATGAAGCGGAAGGATACACACCGCGCATCTGCTCTTTTTGGCATTGACAGTCGTGAGAAAACCCACCCCTAAACTTCTGACAGTCCATTTTGGGGGCTTTTATTTCTAGGATTGCTTCCAATTGTATATTTCATCCCACAGTTACAAAAAAAAAGAAGCTGTCACAGACACACACGAGTGTGATTAGCTCAGTCGTGGACTAGTTTTCTCGGCGGATTTGCTTCTTGTGCCTTCCGAAGTGACGTGGGAGGGCAGTGAATGGGAAGATTAGTAGCGGGTGGAGAGTGAGACGTCAACCTGTCCACTCGCGTATCTCCTCCAAGGCCATCTTATTCCACTTTTGGGGACATTTTGGGATTTACACTAAACAAGAGCACCTCAAAAGCCTCCTTGTTGGCCCCCCCTTTTCCCCTTTCCTTCCTAGTAGAGGACACTCGTAGCAAAAAAAACAAAAACGTCCAGAATGGCCCAGATACTGCCTATACGATTCCAAGAACATCTGCAGGTAAGGAGAAATTGCTTCACGAAATGTTTTATTCACGTCTTTTTTTTAAATTTAATTTAATTCTTTTTGCTGGACTTCCTCGCCCTTGTGTGTGCACACAGGCATTGCACGGCGCTTCTAAATGGGAATGTAAAAAGAGCGCTGCGGGCTGTTGCTCAATATAGCCACAGGCCTGCTTTAGCCAAGGATGACTTGGAGAAATTGAACACTGCAAACCCACGGCGTGTTTTTCTTTACCTGCGTCGTGTGGTGGAAATAACACAAACGAACGCCGCCTGTCATTTGCACTGCGGACGTCAGTGCAGACACTTGCCATGTTTTGACACTTGCCGGCGACCGGGCTCAGCTGTTCGCCCTCTAGCTGATACATGAATGGTCTTCAAATGTTGTTGCCATGTCCTCCAGCAGTATCTTAACCAGCTTGGAAGCACTAGCAACCAAATCCTAGCATAGGGATCACGGAATGAGGCATTTTATGTTAAAAATGTCCATCCATCCATCCATCCATCATCTTCCGCTTATCCGAGGTCGGGTCGCGGGGGTAGCAGCCTAAGTAGGGAAGCCCAGACTTCCCTCTCCCCAGCCACTTAGTTTAGCTCTTCCCGGGGGATCCTGAGGCGTTCCCAGGCCAGCCGGGAGACATAGTGTTCCCAACGTGTCCTGGGTCTTCCCCGTGGCCTCCTACCGTTTGGACGTGCCCTAAACACCTCCCTAGGGAGGCGTTCGGGTGGCATCCTGACCAGATGCCCGAGCCACCTCATCTGGATCCTCTCGATGTGGAGGAGCAGCGGCTTTACTTGGAGCTCCTCCCGGATGACACAGCTTCTCACCCTATCTCTAAGAAAGAGCCCCGCCACCTGGCGGAGGAAACTCATTTCGGCCGCTTGTACCCGTGATCTTATCCTTTTGGTCATGACCCAAAGCTCACGACCATAGGTGAGAATGGGAACGTAGATCGACCAGTAAATTGAGAGCTTTGCCTTCCGGCTTAGCTCCTTCGTCACCACAACAAATCGATACAACGTCCGCATTACTGAAGACGCCGCACCGATCCGTCTGTCGATCTCACGATCCACTCTTCCCCCACACGTGAACAAGACTCCTAGGTACTTGAACTCTTCCACTTGGGGCAGGGTCTCATCAGGGTCCATCCATGTATTTCCTTTATAGCTTGGCATCATATACAGTGGGGCAAAAAAGTATTTAGTCAGCCACCGATTGTGCAAGTTCTCCCACTTAAAGGGGAACATTATCACAATTTCAGAAGGGTTAAAACCAATAAAAATCAGTTCCCAGTGGCTTATTTTATTTTAAGAAGTTTTTTTCAAAATTTTACCCGTCCTGCAATATCCCTAAAAAAAGCTTTAAAGGTGAACATTATCACAATTTCAAAAGGGTTAAAACCAAGAAAAATCAGTTCTCAGTGGCTTATTTTATTTGTTGAAGTTTTTTTTAAAATTTTTCCCGTCCCGGAATATCCTTAAAAAAAGCTTTAAAGTGCTTGATTTTCGCTCTCTCGAAGCCACTGTCTATTTTCCTAGTGTGACGTCATACAGTGCTGCCAATGAAAACAAACAATGGCGAATAGCACAGCAAGATATAGCGACATTAGCTCGGATTCAGACTCTGATTTCAGCGGCTTAAGCGATTCAACAGATTACGCATAATTGAAACGGATGGTTGGAGTATGGAGGCAGATAGTGAAAATGAAGTTGAAGAAGAAACTGAAGCTATTGAGCGAATAGCTATTGACGCTTTTCGGCCATAGCATGGGTGTACTTAATGAAGTGGCCCATAGCATGGCCGAATAGCTGCGTTAGCAGCGCCGGTAAAATGTGCGGACCAAACGATCCGGATTTTCGCATCTCGTGACACTGGAGCAACTTAAATCCGTCGATTGGTAAGTGTTTTTTTCGCATTAAATGTGGGTGGAAGGAAACGTAATACAGTTTCAAATGTACATATAGCTAGCCTAAATAGCATGTTAGCATCGATTAGCTGGCAGTCACGCCGCGACCAAATATGTCTGATTAGCACATAAGTCAACAACATCAACAAAACTCACCTTTGTGATTTAGTTGACTTTATCGTTCCAAATGAATCTGCAGGTTATCCATCTCTGTGCCATGTCTGTCATCGCCGGTAAAATGTGCAGACACTCGGGCACATTCAATGGGGGTCTGGCGGCAGACACTTTCGCATCTTCGGGCCAGTGGTGCAACTTGAATCCCTCCCTGTTAGTGTTGTTACACCCTCCGACAACACACCGACGAGGCATAATGTCTCCAAGGTTCCAGAAAATAGTCGAAAAAACGGAAAATAACAGAGCTGAGACCCGGTGTTTGTATGTTTGAAAAAATGAAAATGGCGCCTTTCTTACCTCGGCAGCGTCACGTACTGACGTCATCGCTCTGAGAGGCATAAACAGAAAGGCGTTTAATTCGCCAAAATTCACCCATTTAGAGTTCGGAAATCGGTTAAAAAATGATATGGTCTTTTTTCTGCAACATTAAGGTATATATTAACGCTTACATAGGTCTGGTGATAATGTTCCCCTTTAAAGTGCTTGATTTTCGCTATTTGCCTAAGCCAGTGGTTCTCAAATAGGGGTACGCGTACCCCTGGGGGTACTTGAAGGTATGCCAAGGGGTACGTGAGATTTTTCAAAAATATTCTAAAAATAGCAACAATTCAAAAATCCTTTATAAATATATTTATTGAATAATACTTCAACCCTGCCTTCTGCCCAATTGTAGCTGAGATAGGCACCAGCGTCCCCCGCAACCCCAAAGGGAATAAGCGGTAGGAAATGGATGGATGGATGGATGGAATAATATTTCAACAAAATATGAATATAAGTTCATAAACTGTGAAAAGAAATGCAACAATGCAATATTCAGTGTTGACAGCTAGATTTTTGTGGACATGTTCCATGAATATTGATGTTAAAGATTTCTTTTTTGTGAAGAAATGTTTAGAATTAAGTTCATGAACCAGATGGATCTCTATTACAATCCCCAAAGAGGGCACTTTAAGTTGATGATTACTTGTATGTGTAGAAATCTTTATTTATAATTAGACCACTTGTTTATTTTTCAACACGTTTTCAGTTATTTTTATATCTTTTTTTCCAAATAGTTCAAGCATGACCACTACAAATGACCAATATTTTGCACTGTTATACAATTTAATAAATCAGAAACTGATGACATAGTGCTGTATTTTGCTTCTTTATCTCTTCTTTTCAACCAAAAATGCTTTGCTCTGATTAGGGGGTACTTAAATTAAAAAAATGTTGAGAACCACTGGCCTAAGCCACTGTCCATTTCCCTGTGACGTCACATAGCGATTCCAATACAAACAATGGCGAATAGCACAGCAAGATATAGCGACATTATCTCGGATTCAGACTCCGATTTCAGCGGCTTAAAGGCCTACTGAAACCCACTACAACCCACCACGCAGTCTAATAGTTTATATATCAATGATGAAATATTAACATTGCAACACCTGCCAATACGGCCTAATTAGTTTACTAAATTACAATTTTAAATTTCCCGGGAGTTTCGTCTTTGAAACGTCGTGTAATGATGACGTGTACGCAAGACGTCACGGGGTTTCAGGAAGTATGAGCACTGCGCACACATTCAGCTAAAAGTCGTCTGCTTTAACGGCTTAATTACACAGTATTTTGGAGATCTGTGTTGCTGAATCTTTTGCAATTTGTTAAATTAATATTGGAGAAGTCACAGTAGAAAGATAGAGTTGGGAAGCTTTAGCCTTTAGCCACACAAGCACACGGTGATTACTTGTTTAAAATTCCTGGAGGTGAAAATTGACTATGGATCACAGCGCGGTCAAGCAGACATTAATCCAGACCAAATGTCAACTAACAGGTTTCGGTGAGAAAATTGGGGTTAAAAAGTCGCTTCTTACCGGATATCAGCGGAGCTTCCGTCCTGCTGCAGCTTCGTGACTTCCCTGAGACACTGTGCGTCAAGACACCTGTGGACACACCCTTCCGACTATCAGGTAATATTAATCTCACTAAAACACTAGCAACACAATAAAAAGATAAGGGATTTCCAAGAATTACCCTAGTAAATGTGTTTAAAAACATTGGAATCCTTCCCAATGCAATGGCGTTTTTTTTTTTTAACTTTTTTTTTTTTTTCTAGTCCGTCGCTATCAATATCCTCAAACACGAATGTTTCATCCTCGCTCAAATTAATGGGGAAATTGTCGTTTTCTCGGTCCGAATAGCACTGTTTGTTGCATGCTCCCATTAAAATCAATGTAAATATGTGAGGAGCCATCAACATGTGACGTCATCGTCTGCGACTTCCGGTAGAGGCAGGGCTTTTCTCTTTGCACCGACAGTTACGAACTGTATCGTGGATGTTCTCTACTAAATCCTTTCAGCAAAAATATGGCAATATCGCGAAATGATCAAGTATGACACATAGAATGGACCTGCTATCCCCGTTTAAATAAGAAAATCTCATTTCAGTAGGCCTTTAAGCGATTTAACAGATTAAGCATGTATTGAAACGGACGGTTGGAGTTTGGAGGCAGATAGCAAAAACGAAATTGAAGAAGAAACTGAAGCTATTGAGCGAATAGCTATTGACGCTATTCGACCATGCATGTCTGTCTTAGCATCGCCGGTAAAATGTGCACACCAAACGATCATGACTTTCGTATTGACACTGGAGCAACTTAAATCCGTCGATTGATAAGTGTTTGTTTTGCATTAAATGTGGGTGGAAGGAAACGCTGGATGTAAATATAGTTTCAAATGTACATACAGGTATCCTAAATAGCATGTTAGCATCGATTAGCTGGCAGTCATGCCGCGACCAAATATGTCTGATTAGCACATAAGTCAATAAAATCAACAACACTCACCTTTGTGGTTTCGTTGACTTTATCGTTGGAAAAGCATCTGCTTTGAGTGTCGCAGGATATTCAGAAATTCTTGTCATCTCTGTGCCACCTCTGTCGTAGCATCGCCGGTAAAAAACAAACGAGGGACTTTCGCATCTCTTGACACTGGAACAACTTAAATCCGTCGACTGGTATTTGTTTGTTTGACATTAAAGGTGGATGAAGGGAAAGGCTGGATGTAAATATAGCTACAAATGAGGGATAATGCTGCAATATGTACACACAGCTAGCCTAAATAGCATGTTAGCATCGATTAGCATGCCGTGCTAATCGATGCACATTCTACGTAAATCAACTTGAATCCGTCCCTGATCGTGTTGTTACACCCTCCGACAACACACCGACGAGGCATGATGTCTCCAAGGTATCGCAAAATAGTCGAAAAAACGGAAAATAACAGAGCAGATTTGACTCGATGCGTGTGATGTGGTAGGGAATAATGGCGTTGAGTACCGATGTGACGTCACGTTCTGACGTCGTCGCTCAGAGAGGCATAAACAGAAAGGCGTTTAATTTGCCAAAATACACCCATTTAGAGTTCGGAAATCTGTTAAAAAATATATGGTCTTTTTTTGCAACATCAAAGTATATATTGACGCTTACATAGGTCTGGTGATAATGTTCTTCCTTTAAAGGCCTATTGAAATTAGATTTTCTCATTTAAACGGGGATAGCAGGTCCATTCTATGTGTCATACTTGATCATTTTGCGATATTGCCATATTTTTGCTGAAAAGATTTAGTAGAGAACATCCACGATAAAGTTCGCAACTGGAGTAAAGCTCTGCCTCTACCGGAAGTCGCAGAAGATGACGTCACATGTTGATGGCTCATCATATATTCACATTAATTTTAATGGGAGCCTCCAACAAAAACAGCTATTCGGACCGAGAAAATGACAATTTCCCCATTAATTTGATCGAGGATGAAACATTCGTGTTTGAGGATATTGATAGCGACGGACTAGAAAAAAAACAAAAAACACAAAAACATGATTGCAATCGCTTTGCATTGAGACGGATTCATATGTTTTTAGAGATATTTACTAGAATAATTCTGGAAAATTCCTTATCTTTCTATTGTGTTGCTAGTGTTTTAGTGAGTTTAACAGTACCTGATAGTCGGAAGTGTACGTCCACGGCCAGGTGCTGACGCACAGTGTCTCGGGGAAGTCGACGGCAGCTGTACGGGAGGCACAAGCTCAGCTGATATCCCCTAAGTGGCGACGTTTTAACCACAATTTTCTCACCGAAACCTGCTGGTTGACAAGTGGTCGGGATCCATGTCCGCTCTGATTCATAGTACACTTTCAATTCCGTGAATTTTAAACAAGGAATCATCATGTGTTTGTGTGGCTAAAGCCTAAAGCTTCCCAACTCCATTGTTCTACTTTGACTTCTCCAATATTAATTTAACAAATTGCAAAAGATTCAGCAACACAGATCTCCAAAATACTGTGTAATTATGCCGTTAAATTAGACGACTTTTAGCTGTGTGTGTGTGCAGCGCTCATATTCATAGCCCGTGACATCACGCGTGCACGTCATCATTACGTGACGTTTTCAAGAAAAAAGTCCCGGGAAATTTAAAATTGCAATTTAGTAAACTAAAAAGGCCGTATTTGCATGTGTTGCAATGTTAATATTTCATCATTGATATATAAACTATCAGATTGCGTGGTGGGTAGTAGTGGGTTTCAGTAGGCCTTTAACACGGATCAATCGTCCTGTCCCCTTAGCAGAAAAACAGCCCCAAAGCATGATGTTTCCGACTCCCGTGCTTCACAGTAGGTTTGGTGTTCTTGGGATGCAACTCAGTATTCTTCTTCCTCCAAACACGACGAGTCGAGTTTATACCAAAAAGTTCTATTTTGGTTTCATCTGACCACATGACATTCTCCCAATCTTCTGCTGTATCATCCATGTATCCATTTTGGTATTAACTCAACTCGTCGTGTTTGAAGGAAGAAGAATAATGAGTTGCATCCCAAGATCACGGGCTTCACGGTGGCAGAGGGGTTAGTGCGTCTGCCTCACAATACGAAGGTCCTGCAGTCCTGGGTTCAAATCCAGGCTCGGGATCTTTCTGTGTGGAGTTTGCATGTTCTCCCCGTGAATGCGTGGGTTCCCTCCGGGTACTCCGGCTTCCTCCCACTTCCAAAGACATGCACCTGGGGATAGGTTGATTGGCAACACTAAATTGGCCCTAGTGTGTGAATGCGAGTGTGAATGTTGTCTGTCTATCTGTGTTGGCCCTGCGATGAGGTGACGACTTGTCCAGGGTGTACCCCGCCTTCCGCCCGATTGTAGCTGAGATAGGCGCCAGCGCCCCCCGCGACCCCGAAAGGGAATAAGCGGTAGAAAATGGATGGATGGATGGATCCCAAGATCACCCTCTGCAGAGGGGTTAGTGCGTCTGCCTCACAATACGAAGGTCCTGCAGTCCTGGGTTCAATCCCAGGCTCGGGATCTTTTTGTGTGGAGTTTGCATGTTCTCCCCGTGAATTAGTGGGTTCCCTCCGGGTACTCCGGCATCCTCCCACTTCCAAAGACATCCACCTGGGGATAGGTTAATTGACAACACTAAAATTGGCCCTAGTGTGTTGATGTGAGTGTGAATGTTGTCTATCTGTGTTGGCCCTGCGATGAGGTGGCGACTTGTCCAGGGTGTACACCGCCATCCGCCCGATTGTAGCTGAGATAGGCGCCAGCGCCCCCCGTGACCTCAAAAGGGAATAAGCGATAGAAAATGGATGGATGGATGTATACTTTTCACCCAGTAGATTTGGTCACATTTTCAGTAGACCCATAATAAAATAATAAAAGAACCAGACTTTGTACATGTTTTTTGTGACCAACAAGTATGTGCTCCAATCACTCTATCACAAAACAAATAAAAGTTGTAGAAATTATTGGAAACTCAAAACAGCCATGAGTTACAAGTGTATGTAAACTTTTGACCACAATTGTAAGCGTCACAGGTGAGCTGGAGTAGGGCTGGGCAATATGGCCTTTTTTTAATATCGCAATATTTTTAGGCCATATCGCGATATACGATATCTATCTCGGTATTTTGCCTTAGCCTTGAATGAACACTTGATGCATATAATCACAGCAGTATGATGATTTTATCAATCAATCAATCAATCAATGTTTACTTATATAGCCCTAAATCACTAGTGTCTCAAAGGGCTGCACAAACTACAACACAAACCACTACGACATCCTCGGTAGGCCCACATAAGGGCAAGGAAAACTCACACCCAGTGGGACGTCGGTGACAATGATGACCCAGTGGGACGTCGGTGACAATGATGACTAAGAACCTTGGAGAGGACGAAAGCAATGGATGTCGAGCGGGTCTAACATGATACTGTGAAAGTTCAATCCATAATGGATCCAACACAGTCGCGAGAGTCCAGTCCAAAGCGGATTTATGTGTCTACATTCAAACATTCTTTTTGCTGCATTAATATATGCTCATTTTAAACTTTCATGCAGAGAAGGAAATCACAATTAAGTCAATTTACCAAAACTGTATTTATTAAAGTTATTAGCAGGTGACTTTTCAAATGATGCTACATATTAACAGTATTGCTACTTTTGGTAGCAACACTTGTGCCCCACACTTGACAAATTAAAGTTGTCTATTCGACATATTCCTGCTTGAAGCCGAACCACCGCCAGACGATGGACCCCCTTCTGTTTTGCTTGGGAATTAATTCTTCCTTCATTTGTTACCATATTCGCACCTTCTTTCTCTCGTATTACCCCTAGACTGCGATGAGAATCAGAACCTCCGAGTCCGCTAGCATCACAGCTAACGTTAGCCACGCTGCTACCTCTCTGCTGGGCGAGGGCATATACGTATGTAACGTATGAGGTGACAGTATGTGACGTGTAAGTTTGTGCGCTTGCTGTCTGTGAGGAGACACAATACGGAGTGAGAAGAGCCTGTAGTGTAATGCCCGCAGCTAAAAAAAATGCGTGAGAACGTATACTCGAATATTACGATATAGTCATTTTCTATATCGCACAGAGACAAACCCGCGATTTATATCGAATATCGATATATTGCCCAGCCCTAAGCTGGAGTCAATCCTAGTTCATTTTTAATGAGAGGCAGGGTAAACACTGGACTGTTCACCAGTCAATCATAGGACACACATATAACCATCCACACTCACATTCACACTTATGGACAATTTAAAGCAGGGGTGCCCAAATGTATGGTCTCCAAGGGCCAAAGTAAAAATGTGCTAATGTTCTACGGGCCAAACAGTGGTTTTTACCATGCAACAGTACCACCAGCGTGTAATTTAGTCTCAAACTGCCATATACTGGATAAATAATAGTGGTGTGCCTAATTCAGTTAACTTGCAACTCTGCATCTTGTACGTACATTTTTAAATATCGAAACATTATTTAAAAGGTGAATTTCTGCAGATTTTTTGCCATTTCCCTGTGTTGTTCTGTAACCAGTTCCTTCTCGATATTTCATGATCCGATCGCTTTCAAACTGTACCTAGACAGGTCAGACAAGGAAGATGCTGATACTCGAAGTGCTTAGGTCAGTGGTTCTTAACCTTGTTGGAGGTACTGAAGCCCACTAGTTTCATGTGTGCATTCACCGAACCCTTCTTTAGTGAAAAATGTAAATGTTTTTAAAATTCAAGACAGAGTTATAAGGTTTTTTTTACTGGTGCACAAAATGAACCGTGCATGAACATCACCTTGTTCAAAGAACAAAACCAACACAGTGCATGAACTCACAACAAACTACACACCTGCAAATCAGGTGGAAAATTAGAGGGAACATTGTTTGGGGGTGTCCATATTACGCCAATAGGGAGAAGTTTTTATTTACACGATGAGTCGGGTGTATCTTAACCTCCGCAGCAGAGGCTACGCCGAACCCCTGAGGCCGACTCAAAGAACCCCTAGGGTTCGATCGAACCCTGGTTAAGAACCACTGGCTTAGGTGTTTATTGTTAGACAAGGGCCAAGCATGGCGAACAAGATTATCCTTTTCCATAGAGCGTCATAAAGTTACAACTTAACCGTAGAACAGGGGTCTCAAATTCAAACGAAAAATTCTGTAGTTTTTCCGTTTAAAAAAATTGTAGACTCCGTCACCAGAATATAGGTTTTTTTTAATCAAATCAGAAATAGGAATCAGAAATACTTTAATAATTCCCAAGGTGAAATTAAAATTTTCAACACAATCCCATTCAAATGCAGACTAACATTATGGGATCGCAGACGGCACCCCTTACAAAAAAGGTGAGAAACAGGTAAATGCTGGGGGGGTGTTAGGAAAAAAATAAATTCAGTCTAAGCCTGGGCCCTGGGAAAATGGGTCCAGACTGAGGCCAGGGGAAAAAAACTCATAGCCATAGCACACATAAACATGTGTAAGAGGGAAACATCAAAGAACAAAAAGGATATTCAAGATTAAAAGAGCAGAGCTGATGCAACCAGCCACCTCTACAGAGAGCCATGACTGTAAATTGAAAAACTGAACCACTTTTGTTTTAGCTATACATTTTTTTATAATAAAATCTACGGCCCTTTTTACAGTACATTACTACTTTGAAAAACAATACCACTTTTGCTTTTACCGCACAATTCTGTTTACTGCGCTGCATTGTTTTGTTTTGTTTTTTTACTGTAAAAACTATGTTCCCTGTTTTTACAGTGCATTAATGTTAATGTAAAATGTATTATTTTAAATAATTTTAAGGTAATTTTTTTGGGGACTGAGCTGCCAGGTTTTTACACTAAAATATACAGACTTTTTTACAGCATAGTCTTGGGAGCATCCCGTCACTCACTATGTTTCCATGCACTAAATTAGTCTGATTTCTCAAATAGTTTTTTGTTTTTTTTCACACCTATGTGTGAGGTCTAAATGCACACTCTCTAATGCGACTATTGCCCATGTGCCTCCCGTACACTGGGGGGCGCCATTTCCTTTTAGTGGATAAATTAATTCCTTTCCGGTTGACCTATGACATCACACTAGCCATCTGCGGATCCTTACAATTTGTTTTAACTGATGCCTGCTATAATATTGACACACATTATAAATACTGCGTCTCTAATTGCTATGCTGATGTTAAATAGCAGACAGCATCAAGAAACAATCTTGGATTGTGCTAAGAACATGACGCTACTACCAAGAATACTGTATATTGGGGCGAATGCAAGTCCATTGCAAAGAAAAAGACCGGTCAAAGAGTTTTTTCTAAAGAATTTTCAGACAAAAATCATGGAAACAAAACTTTTGAATGTCTCGAATTTAAACAACTCCTTCTGGATTGATGGACAGAGTTTTTAAACCGAAGGAAAAGATATCCAGAAGAAGTTTGCTATTGTTCTGGAATTTTTTTATCTTGCCGGTTGTGCTGAAAGTTAATCAGTTTGGACTGCACAAATTCAGCATGAAGATGTTTGCATAAACCTTATTATTTGGCTTTAATACATGTTCTCTCCGTGACTGCGTGGGTTCCCTCCGGGTATTCCGGCTTCCTCCCACCTCCAAAAACATGCACCTGGGGATAGGTTGATTGGCAACACTAAAATTGGCCCTAGTATGTGAGTGTGAATGTTGTCGGTCTATCTGTGTTGGCCCTGCGATGAGGTGGCGACTTGTCTAAGGTGTACACCGCCTTCCGCCCGATTGTAGCTGAGATAGGCACCAGCGACCCCAAAGGGAATAAGCGGTTGGAAATGGATGGATGGATGGATACATTTGCTTCATTATCTTTTATCTCATTTGTATTTTGTCCGGGAGTCCGAATTAAGCCGGCATTTTACATTTCCTTAGCTACCTTATTAAATAAATCTGCATGCACTGAAGGATTGTGCAGCTTGAAAGAGTGGAGTATTACCTGTATTATGTTATTACATTTGGTAGCCAGCCTTTGGCGGGTTAAAAAAAATGGGTCCACTTTGAGCATTTCTGATTTAGAGTTTCCATTGACCATGTTTTTAGAATGTAGGAAAATTGCATGCCACTTGTCCATACATCCAAAATTCCATAGCTGTAAGATCTACTCGAGGGATGATTCATCCAAAAATGTCCTGTTTGTGTCACTCCCTCACTTTTCGTCACAATGCTATGTCTGCATTACATATGTTAAAGTCCCCGCAAAGGTAAACACATTTGGCATTTCAAATGAGCAAAAAGTGAAAGCAGTTCTATTTTCGAAGTAGTTTTTCAAGTGGTATGCAAATATTCTTAGGATATAGCGGGATCGCGATCTGACAAACCCCTGATTTGGAATGCAGAAATTATTTCACTATCCTTGTCCTTTCTCGCATGATCTCTTTTCCCCAAGTTGCCAGGAAACAGTACTGTGAAAACAGCTGTTGCATACAAATACATTTTGACCAATGAACTTCATAAGAAATGTGTTACTATATTTATGAACTGCTACACAAGTTGAGAGCACAGCTTGACTCCCAACTGTCAATATTTCACTCAGGCCATTATGAATGCTGTATTTACACTGTTTCAAATGATTGTCATGGATCATTATCACCGGGCTATTTTATGACCTTTCAAACTCTATCCAGAAAGTGAATGCCTATCTCAGCATTGTGCAGAACATACAACTCCAAACAGAACATCTACTGTATGTGGTAATTTGCGGGTCCAATATCCCTTTTAAAGAAACCTTAATTTAATTAAGAGTATTTATGTTCATCAATCCATAAATGGACCGAAACTGTGACAAGACAAATTGGCCCCCGCGCGGGCAAACCAGGTGGTTTAAAATACATCACTGTGGGGTTTACACATACAGGCCTTCGCTGTACTGCTGTCTTAGGTTTACAGTGCATCCGGAAAGTATTCACAGTGCTTCACTTTTTCCACATTTTGTTTCCAAAATGAAATACATTTTTTTTCCCTCGAAGTTATACCAACAATACCCTATAATGACAACATGGAAAAGTTTATTTTTTTTTTACAGATTTTTACAAATGTATTAAAAATAAAAAACTAAGACATCACATGTACATAAGTATTCACAGCCTTTGCTCAATACTTTATTGATGGAGCTTTGGTAGCAATTACAGCCTCAAGTTTTTTGTTGTTGTTGTATTTATTAATCAATCCAACAAAACAATACACAACAATACCATAACAATGCAATCCAATTCCAAAACCAAACCCGACCCAGCAACATTCAGAATAGCAATAAACAGAGCAATTGAGGACACACAAACATACAATTTCGTTGTACAATGTACAATGACAATAAAGATCTATTCTATTCTATTCTAACATGACACGGTACAATCTAAAAGTAGTTAAATAAAAAATAAATATTATCAATATTAGTAACAATTTCAAAATAGCAGTGATTAAAAATCCCTCATTGATATTATCATTAAAAACATTAATAAAAACAATGAACAATAGTGTCACAGTGGCTTACACTTGCATCGCATCTCATAAGCTTGACAACACACTTTTTGAACACAATGCCACATGCTTTGCACACCTATCTTTGGGCAGTTTTGTCCATTCCTCTTTGCAGCACCTCTCAAGCTCCATCAGGTTGAATGGGGAGAATCGGTGCCCAGCCATTTTCAGATCTCTCCAGAGATGTTCAAACGGATTCAAGCGTGGGCTCTGGCTCGGACACTCAAGGGCATTTACAGAGTTGTCCTGAAGCGATTCTTCTGATATCTTGGCTTTGTACTTAGGGTTGTTGTCCTTCTAAAAGATGAAACGTTGCCTTCGTCTGAATTCAATAGAATCCTGAAGCAGGTTTTCATCTAGGATGTCTCTGTATATTGTTTTATTCATCTTTCCCTGTAGCGTGACAAGTCTTCTAGTTGTTGGAACACCCCAACAGCATGATTCTGCCACCACCATGCGTCCCTGTATTGGCCTGGTGATGTGCGGTGCCTGGATTACGGCAAACATGACGCCTGGCATTCACGCCAAAGAGTTCAATCTTTGTCTTTTCAGACCAGAGAATTTTGTTTCTCATGGTCTGAGAGTCTCTCAGATGCATTTTGGCAAACTTTTACAAAGGAATGACTTCTACCATACAGTATATGCCTGATTGGTGGATTGCTGCAGATATGGTGTTCCTATATCCCCAGAGAAATGCTGTAGGGTTCTTTGTTACCTCCCTGATTACGGTCCTTCTCTTCTGATCGGTCAGTTTAGACAGCTGGCCAGCTCCAGGAAGAGTCGCAGTGGTTCCAAAAGTGTTCCATGAATGGATGATGGAAGCCACTGTGCTCATTGGGACTTTAAAGGCAGCAGATATTTTTCTGTACCCTTACCCAGATTTGTGCTTCCAGACAATCCTGTCTCTGAGGTCTACCAACAATTCCTTAAAAATTCATTCCAAAGGCTATAAACGCTTATGTACATAGTTTTTAAAAAAAAATACATTTTCAATAGTATATTCCATTTTGGAATTAGGCTAAAACATAACAAAATGTGGAAAAAAGTGAAGCGCTGTGAATACAATATCCCACATGTACTTGCCCACTTGTCTGAATAGAGTGAATAATGACTCATCACGCAAGTTCACTCTTTTTTTACCACAGGCGTCTGCAGAATTGTGCTGACAGTTTTCCTGCAACGGTGTACCAAGTACCAACTAGTTCTTGGCTAATAGAGTGGTCTACACCATTTACACAGATAAAAGCAATATGCTTTATGAAGGCGATGTTCAAACAACTTAAGAGATGCAAGAATAAAGGCCAAACAGTTTATTACACCAGCTAGTTGAGCTCTTTGTACATCCAGCAATGTCCGAGCAGTGAAGTTTCAAGATTACTTTCTTGTTTTTTGTCATCGTTTGACTATGATCCCATCACGCAGGGTGTTTATCATTTTTTGCTCTCCACATATCGTGATTGGTTAATTATTTGCCGACTGTTGCTTTAATACAGGATCCACAATGAGCCCAGGATCCACAATAATCCCAAACCTAAGTAAGGTTAAATACCTTTTTGGGCTTCCCCTGTAGCTGCACTTTCATATAATTTTGTTTCGTCCATCCAGCTATCAATTTTATATCGCTTGCCCCTCTCGGGGTCACGGGGGTGCAGTTTAACATCCAATTGAATAAGGTTTTCCCTATACGTCGCTTTGTAATACATCTAGCAAAAAACAATGGTACTTACTGAGGAAAATATTTTTGAGGTGGCCCTTGGTGTTATTGGTATTATTCGCAGTAATATACTGTCTTCTATTTCCATAATGCTATAACAAACTACATCAGTCTGAAAAAGACTGTGTTATTTACTTGAGGTACTTATGAAACAAAATGCCACTTCAACAATGTGGAGATACATCTAGCTGTCCTCTGTGGAGGAACTATTTCCACAATGACGTTCCATAGCTGACCCATTGCTTTGTATTTTGTTGCCAAAAAAAGTGGTGACGCATCCCCCCCACACACCTCTGCCTTCCCTCGTCTCTAGCTTGTTGTTATGGTAACGACAGGCGGTGAAATGGCCTTTCACTAGAAGAAGCACAGAGCCCCTCTCACCCGCCCCCTTCCTCTGGCCAGTAGCCCCACTTTTGTCAGCCAAAGATTCTTTATCCGACTACTTGAGGGCTGGAAGGTTCCTTTCCTCAGAGCTCAAGACGCACTGGTTCATGGAGACTGTGTGCTTCTCAGCAAGGCATGGGTTATTAGTTGAAATGGCTTTCAACAGTACGTAGTTTTTGGTTTGAGACGGTAAAGCAGCTCCAAGAAATTCCACTCTGGCACAGCTATGCACCCCTGTGAACAAAGTTGGCTCCAACAGAGTGAAAAATGCTTGGAATTTCAAAACGGGCAACTTTGGGCCTTAAGTTGTTTCACATTTTTTCCGTGGCTTGGTATTAACAGTCGCCTGGGTCACAATTCAAGGATTTATGAGTTTGAACATCAAATATCTTGTCTTTGTGGTGCATTCAATTGAATATGGGTTGAAAAGGATTTGCAAATAATTGTATTCTGTTTATATTTACATCTAGCACAATTTCCCAACTCATATGGAAACGGGGTTTGTATGTCAGAGTTCTATTTAGTTGTATAAATGGATCAATAGTGTAGTGCAGTGGTCCTCAACCGTTTTATAACTGCGAACCGGTTAATGTTTGACAATTTTACCATGGACGGGCGGGGGCGGCGTTGATTGTCATGAAATATTAATAAACTTGAATCCACTGTGAACTCATATGGAGCTTTCATTAGCACATTGCGCCAACAACCTAACATGAGTATAACATCAAAGTCTCTGGTAACATCCTCTCAGCCCATTACATAAATAAAAAATCACGTGGAAAAATATGTAAATGACAAGAACCAGCAATTCCACACTTCTTTCTTTATGAATGTTATTTTTCAACAGCTGAAATAAAGTTGCCAGTTTGAACCGTCAGATAAGCCTACTGCATGTTTGTGTGCCGGAGACTCACAAGCTCTCCTCCTCTCCTCTCCCGCACCTCCCTCTGTTGGCTCTCTAAATTTGGTTGCTATGGTAACGTTTACATGCCTTCAAAATAAGATGCAGATACAACATTAAAAATGAATATAAAGTTCATGAGAATTGTAACTCACCGTAACGCTAAATCAATGGGAGCCCTGAGCTTGTTTCTCTGCAACGAGACGGTCCCAACTTGGGGATAATTGGAGACAAATACACCCCAAGTGTATTGCTTATGTCCAATCTGCTCCGTTGTTTTTGTTTTGGTGGCTGTCACTGCAGAACATCCCGCTTTACACAGATAGGATGTCCGAAATGGCAACAGGGATTTCAGTGCTCTGGTGGCGATCTCGCGGTATTGTCCCATGACTTTAATCCAGAACACCGGCAGAGTTGTTGTCTCAAACACATTAAAGGCTGCCGTCATTTGCGATCTCCAGAAGTTGATCATCTTCTTGCACAGACATGCTGGATTCACCTGCTTTGTTGACAAATAGGTCGCGAATCCATTCCTCTGCAGTTCGTGGGTCATTTGAAGTTGGGAAGTAGCGCTCAAACTCTTTTAATAGCACAGACAGGTGATCGTGCACTAGCTTGGTGAATGAAGGCCCAAGCTCAGTCTCACACAAAATCCCCGCTAATGCGGGTTTGGTGCGTGGGAATCACCTGTTGCGATAAAATCATATTTCAAGTAAGACTCCTGGCATTGTCTGTTTAAAAAGCTTTCTTTTTTTTGGGAAGTAGTAGGCTGTCCTTCTCTCTCTTCACAGTGCATTTTCCACTTCACAAAGACACTTTCCAAAGATGTCAGTGGCCTAGTGTCCGCCCTGAGAGCGGTAGGTTGTGAGTTCAAACCCCAGTCGAATCATATCAAAGACTATAAAATTGGGACCCATTGCCTCCCTGCTTGGCACTCAGCATCAAGGGTTGGAATTGGGGGTTAAATCACCATAAATGATTCCTGGGCGCGGCACAGCTTCTGCCCACTGCACCCCTCACCTCCCAGGGGGTGATCAAGGGGATGGGTCAAATGCAGAGGACAAATTTCACCACACCTAGTGTGTGTGTGTGACAATCATTGGTACTTTAACTTTAACTTTAATATGTGTGTTTTACTGATTTTGCTAGCTGGGTTAAATTTTGGCGGTCAAGTGACCAAGATATAACCGGTAATTTTTCAAAATAAAAGACTTAAAAATAAAAAATAATTCGTGCTCAGACAATAACTAAAACGGAAATAAGTAATTATTTCTTGTGCGGCCCAGTACCAACTCGGTAGGTTGGGGACAACTGGTGTAGTGTATTACATAGCTAACTGTCATAGGATCAGTTCCCAATGCTTTCCCCAATTCAGGATTGACTCACAATAATGCACCGTTTACCTGAGATCTTGTAATACACCATTTTTTTCCATTTCATTTTATTTTTATTCATCTCCTTCATTGATGTGCATTTTTGATCAATAGACAATTAAACCCTAACAACAAAACACATATTTACGCACCTATGCTTGAGAAGGAACAGGATGAAGAAAATCTCTTATATTTCCTGCCCCTTTCAACATTATAAGTAGTTAATGGATGGCCCAAAATCACTGCACATAAGCGATAATATTACGGACCTTTGATCCCTCAGGCGGTACTGCATCAAAAACCAACATCAGTGTGTAAAGGATATCACCACGTGGGCTCAGGAACACTTCATAAAACCACTGTCAGTAACTACAGTTGGTCGCTACATCTGTAAGTGCAAGTTAAAACTCTACTATACAAAGCGAAAGCCATTTATCAACAACACCCAGGAACGCCGCTGGCTTCGCTGGGCCCGAGCTCATCTAAGATGGACTGATGCAAAGTGGAAAAGTGTTCTGTGGTCTGACGAGTTCACATTTCAAATTATATTTGGAAACTGTGGATGCAGTGTCCTCCGGAACAAAGCGGAAAATAACCATCCGGATTGTTATAGGCGCAAAGTTCAAAAGCCAGCATCTGTGATGGTATGGGGGTGTATTATTGCCTAAGGCATGGGTAGCTTACACATATGTGAAGGCATCATTAATGCTGAATGGTCCATACAGGTTTTGGAGCAACATATGTTGTCACCAAGCAACGGTATCATGGATGCCCCTGCTTATTTCAGCAAAACAATGCCAAGCCACTTGTTACAACAGCGTGGCTTCGTAGTAAAAGAGTGTGGGTACTTTCCTGGCCCGCCTGCAGTCCAGATATGTCTCCCATCGACATATGACATGTGGCGCACTATGAAGCGTAAAATACGACAACAAGACCCTGGACTGTTGAACAACTTAAGCTGTACATCAAGCAAGAATGGTAAAGAATTCCACTTTCAAAGCTTCAACAATTAGTTTCCTCAGTTCCCAAACGTTTATTGAGTGTTGTTAAAAGAAAAGGTGATGTAACACAGTGGTGAACATGCCCTTTCTCAACTACTTTGGCACGTGTCGCAGCCATGAAATTCTAAGTTAATTATTATTTGCAAAGAAAAATAAAGTTTATGAGTTTGAACATCAAATATCTTGTCTTTGTAGTGCATTCAATTGAATATGGGTTGAAAACGATTTGCAAATCGTTGTATTCCGTTTATATTTACATATAACACAATTTCCCAACAAAACAGGGTTCGTATATACCACGTCCAAGAAGTCTCTTGTTGATTTATTTCTGGGTGAGCTTAGCACGTCTGTTAAAGTCGCCACACATGACAAATGTTTTCTTTTCCTTTTACCTTACACAATAATTATTCCAGGCTATCATTAAATGCTTCTACCTTAGACCCTGGTGTCGTACACAAACACGTATCAATAACATTTCTCTTCTTTTTTATGTCTACCTCCACAGTTACACATTCAAATAAATCATTGATTACCACTGTAATACATTCAACGGGTTTGCATCTCAAGTCACAGTCAACAAACAGGGCCACACCCCCCCCTTGTTTCTTCTACTACTGTGATACAACTCATACCCGTCAATGAAGCAATCGATACCGATCGATCCATGTTTCAGAAAGTGATATTTGCCATTTAGAGTCTTCAAATATTCGTCAATCCTTGAGAAATTTGCATAAAAGCTTCTACAATTGAAATGTATTAAACAAAATGTATTATCTAAACGAACATTATCATTGCATTGTTTCTCGGTATAGTAGTCACAAGTAGCTTTGATTGAGTTGAACAGATGGATTTCTGGGTCAACATCATATTCAAAGTCATATAATTCATAGTCCATGTATTCAGCTCTTGAAAACGATTGATTCTCAGTTGTATCACCTTCTCGCGATGCCAAGGATGAGCCCTGTCAGTCATTAGCATAACAGTTTTCATCTATATTGATCCAAGTCGTGGAGCTCTTGAATCGAGACAACTTTGGCATCTTCCAATTTTCCATCTAGCCGAGTCATGATTTTGCAGTTCTGTGTCCATGTTGCTTGCATCTTATTTCCTTTTCTGCGGATGCGTGCTTTTCTTGCAATGTCGGCATTCTTCTTTGTAAGATGTTTATTAATGTACACCCCAGTTCCCCTCAGCTTCCTTCCCTGTTGTACTAACTCCGTTTTATGTTTTCGATTCACAAACCGAATCACAATGGTTGGGTTGGTTCTGCTGTCCTTCCTGGGGATAGTATGGTACGCCGAAATGTTGCCACTTTGAATAGTCATGTTCTTACTTCTGAAGAAGTTAATTACTTGCCGTTCAAGTGTTTCAAGTTCGTCTGCCGGGGCTTCGGCGTCCTTGTCAGCGTCCCTGCCGCAAGCCCCGGCCACCTTTGCATATTTTCAATGTTGGATTTCCAGTCCGCTTGTAATCAAATCGTCCATTCTGGTTTACTGTTCAAATTCATCAATTCTTGTTTCTAGGTCGAGAATTTTTTTTGTCTTTCTCCTTGATGATGTTTTTCAGCATTTTGATTTCGGTCAACAACTACATGAGTGTGTCTTGCTGTTTGGCCACAGTCTTTACGTCCTCTGACAAGGAGTTAAGAGATTTTCTGATCCCTTCCACGTCTTCCTCGAGCTTCTTGTGTTTCACACTCATTTTCTTGATTCACTTGGTTTTCTTCTTAGTTCCAGTACAATTTATTTACTTTTACTCAGTTTTTCCCGGAGTAGCTTGCTAAAACTCACTAACTAAATTGCCGAGACGCACGCACCTTCCGATATATGTCACGCCACTTCCGCCTTCCCACAATCCATTCACGCCTCCGCCTTCCCACACACATATCACACACAAGTAAACACACTTGTATCTGTGTTGTAGGCCAAGTATGAGTAATCTCTTGCAATAACCTTGATGGATGGTTTATGGCGTACCCACTGTGGAGTGATATCACTTTCCGCCTTCAAACCCCAAATAAAAAATAAAAACCCCGTTTCCATATGAGTTGGGAAATTGTGTTAGCTGTAAATATAAACGGAATACAATGATTTGCAAATCCTTTTCAACCCATATTCAATTGAATTCACTACAAAAGACAAGATATTTGATGTTCAAACTCATAAACTTTATTTTTTTCTTCCAAATAATAATGAACTTAGAATTTCATGGCTGCAACACGTGCCAAAGTAGTGGGTAAGGGCATTTCCACCACTGTGTTACATCACCTTTTCTTTTAACAACACTCAATAAACCTTTTGGAACTAAGGAGACACATTTTTGAAGCTTTTCAGGTGGAATTCTTTCCCATTCTTGTTTTATGTACAGCTGTTGTTCAACAGTCCGGGGTCTCCGTTGTGGTATTTTAGGCTTCATAATGCGCCACACATTTTCAATGGGAGACATGTCTGGACTACAGGCAAGCCAGTCTAGTACCTGCACTCTTTTACTATGAAGCCACGCTGTTGTAACAAGTGACTTTGCATTGTCTTGCTGAAATAAGCAGTGGCGTCCATGATAACGTTGCTTGGATGGCAACATATGTAGCTCCAAAATCTGTATGTACTTTTCAGCATTATTGGTGCCTTCACAGATGTATAAGTTACTCATGCCTTGGCCAAATATGCACCCCCATACTATCACAGATGCTGGCTTTTCAACTTTGTACCTAGAACAGTCCTGATGGTTCTTTTCTTCTTTGGTCCGGAGGACACTACGTTCACTGTTTCCAAAAAACAATTTGAAATGTGGACTCGTCAGACTACAGAACACTTTTCCACTTTGCATCAGTCCATCTTAGCTGAGCTCGGGCCCACCGAAGCTGGCGGCATTTCTGGGTGTCGTTGATAAATGGCTTTGGCTTTGCATAGTAGTTTTAACTTGCACTTACAGATGTAGCGACAAACTGTAGTTACTGGCAGTGGTTTTATGAAGTGTTCCTGAGCCCATGTGGTGATATGCTTTACACACTGATGTAGGGCTGGGCGATATATCGATATACGTGATGTATCGCGGGTTTGTCTCTGTGCGATATATAAAATGATTATATCATAATATTCGAGTATTAGTTCTCACGCAGTTGTATTTAGCTGCGGGCATTACACTACAGGCTCTTCCCACTCCTTGTGTTTCCTTCTCACAGAGTGTACACGCAGGTTCTTACACACATCATGTCATACGTCACATACGTATACGCCCTCGCCCAGCAGAGAAGTAGCAGCGTGGCTAACGTTAGCTGTGATGCTAGCGGAGTGTTCAAAGGTGCAAAAGAAGATGCGAATCTGGTAACGAAGGAAGGAAGAATTAATTCCCAAGAAAAACAGCACGGGGTCCATCGTCTGGCGGTGGTTCGGCTTCAAGTGGGAATATGTCGAATAGACAACTTTGATTTGTCAAGTATGGGGCACAAGCGTTGCTACCAAAAGTAGCATTACTGCTAATATGTAGCATCATTTGGAAAGTCCCCTGCTAATAACTTTAATAAATAAGTTTTGGTAAATCGACTTAGTTGTGATTTCCTTCTCTGCATGAAAGTTTAAAATGAGCATACATTAATGCAGTATGAACAAGAATGTTTTAATGTAGACACACAGATTCATCATCCTGCTGTGATTATATGTATCAAGTGTTCATTCAAGGCTGAGGCAAAATACCGAGAGATACATCGCGATATGGCCTAAAAATATCGCAATATTAAAAAAAGGCCGTATCGCCCAGCCCTACTCTGATGTCGCTTTTTGATGCAGTACCGCCTGAGGGAACGAAGGTCCGTTATATCATCGCTTACGTGCAGTGATTTCTTCAGATTCTCTGAATCTTTTGGATAGTATTACGGACCGTAGATGGTGAAATTCCTAAATTTCTTGCAATAGCCAGTTGAGAAATGTTGTTTAAACTGTTTGACAATTTGCTCACGCATTTGTTCACAAAGTGGTGACCGTTTCCCAATCCTTGTTTGTGAATGACTGAGCATTTCACGGAAACTGCTTTTATACCCAATCATGGTATCCACCTGTTCCCAATTAGCCTGCACACCTGTGGGATGTTCCAAATAAGTGTTTGATGAGAATTCCTCAACTTTATCAGTATTTATTGCCACCTTTCCCAACTTCTTTGTCAAGTGTTGCTGGCATCAAATTCTAAAGTTAATGATTATTTGCAAAAAAAAAAATGTTTATCAATTTGAACATCAAATATATTGTCTTTGTAGCATATTCAACTGAATATGGGTTGAAAATGATTTGCAAATCATTGTATTCCGTTTATATTTACATCTAACACAATTTCCCAACTCATATGGAAACGGGGTTTGTAAATAGGAAAAAATAAAAAACTCAGTTGACGCTCTTGCCAACGTGACAGTCAGTGATGGTTTATGTGGCTTTGCTGTGGGCTGGAACAATGCTGTTGTGTCAAACAATCGAATGTAACATACAAGACGGTGTCAGCAAATTTCATCAGGGTTGTCGTCTTCAGGATGTTGAGGAAATGTTGATTTCATCAGGTTTGTGACTAATAGGACACTCTCGGATGTTTAGGAGCATCTGTGCTCAGTTGAACTTAATCTTCAAAACTCAATCACTAATGCCCATAAAGCAATTATTACACTGATTTCCACTCTTGTCTCAAATCAAGATTTTATTATTATAGATAGGCCGAAATATTTTAACACAAGCCCAAGCTTGCAGGAATTATTGGAACCAAAATCCAAATACATTTTACTCAATGTGTTTTCTCCATCTTGAATATTGTTAAATGAAATGTTCATGTATGTACGGTGACCACCTGATTATGCAGATCTCGAGTTTGTTAATGGCAATAGGTATTGTTAGAATATTGTGGCACATTTACGTTTAAATACACTCTATACAGTTTTAAACTCAAAATGAATTCAGCTGTCGTCTGTCTTTACATTCCTCCTGACCTGCTAAGCGGAACTTCTGGCAATGATTCTTCCTCATTATCCTGATATTATTATGACTATTCCTAATCACTGCACAGTACAGTAAGAATGGTGACTATGTCTTGTACAGAAAACTCAAAACTAATATTAACAAAATAAATATTAGGGGTGTAACGGTACACAAAAATTTCGGTTAGGTACGTACCTCGGTTTAGCGGTCAAGGTTCGGTTCATTTTCGGTACAGTAAGAAAACAACAAAACATACATTTTTTGTGTATTTATTTACCAAATTTGTAAACAATGTCTTGATCCTTTTAACATTGGGAACACTATAATAATTCTGCCCACGTTAATCCACATTAAACTGCTTTAAGTTGTTGCTTAGATGAAGTAAAATGACACAACTTTTCTTCTACATATAAAAAGTGCAACATTAAACAGTTTCAAGTCAACTCATCATGCTTAATTTATTACAGCATTGGGGAAGCCTGTAGTTGATTTTTATTATGTAAATGTTATATTTTTATCAACATGTGATAGCATGGACCCTGCCATTCAAAACTAGGCTGCTACATGATTAATGTAACTATAGCTGAAAATTCATCCCTGACCACCATGGAGTTAATGTAGGCTTTATAATGCACTTAAATTATTTTATACACTAACAGAGACAGAAACTCTTCATTTAATATAATGTACTTTTTTGCTCCTTCAACACACCTCAATCAACACTGTCCTTAACACGCGCACACACACGCGCGCGCACACACACTCCGCAAAATGAGTTAACGTTTCGCTAAAAGCTAACTAGCCTTTACCTAAAGCCAGGACTGCGAGTGAGCTGAGCTGCAGTTTGTTTCTAGAAGGTCAACGGGCTCATAGTGATGTTTAGAAAGTAGTTGACTTGGAATATAATTTGGGGAGAGTGCGTTGCTCCCCTGCTAAAGACCTATCTGCTCGACATCGACACTAAAGCGCTGACGACATGCGCTCTGAATACGCATTGCTGATTTGGCTTTGTATGTAACCAATCAGATGTTTGTGTGGGCGGGACAATGCTGGGTGCTGTGTACAGACACAGGGGCAGAACAGAGCGCAGCAGCTTGTTAAGACTTTAGCATAGGCGGCTACTTCATATGTTCGCGTTGAACTCGTTCGGTATTCCTCCGCACCGAACCGAAACCCCCGTACCGAAACGGTTCAATACAAATACAGGTACCGTTAAACCCCTAATAAATGCACAACCTATAGTTTTAATTGTGTACACAATTTTCTCTTATCAACCAATGGCGACACTAAGGTGCTCCCTGATGGCCTTGGTGTGCCATAGCCACCTGGACTATTATTCCTTGGACTCGCCCCCACTTTCGTGCGGCCATGAGCGTGTTTGTCTGGCCCGGACGGTCTTTATGCTTGGACTATAAGAATAATAATAATTATTGATCGAGGCTGATTCCGCTCGGTAGTTGCTAGCAACTGGCTGATTGAGACCAATGCTTTAGTTTTAATTTGTTACTTTTGCTGAATACATTTTGTTCAATCTTTCAAGCAAGTCTTGGCCTATGACTGTCCAATGGAAAAACTCGGGTAATATGTAACAGTTATTATAAAGTTAAGGAACCTCATATACTATAGTCTCTAGTATACTTCAATCATTCAACATGCCTATCAATCCTACCCCTTCTTCATGTATCAGTAATTACTGACCGTTTCGTTGTTGTGTTTAACATGTTCATATATTACATTTATATTAGAAGAAGAAGAATAAATAATTTTTAATAGCATATATATTTGTTAAACTATAATGATATCCGACTGGTGTGCTCGCTGGCAATTTTTTTTTTTCAAAATACACACCGACAGTACTTTGGACAAAACTGTTAGCAAGGTTTGAACTAATAAATGTTGTGCATTCAAGTGAAACATGTATCTGTATCACATTCTGAAAACAAAATTTAATTTGTGTCAAAATACAAAGTATTGTGGTCTTTTTCTAAGAAAATGGAAATTATGCAAGTAAGCAAAGTAATCACAATTTATCAACATCATCCAGGAAAGTTTATATATATATATATATATATATATATATATGTATATATATATGTATATGTATATATATATATGTATATATATATATATATATATATATATATATGTATATGTATATGTATATATATATATATATATGTATATGTATATATTTATATGTATATATGTATATGTATATATGTATATGTATATATATGTATATGTATATGTATATATGTATGTATATATGTATGTATATATGTGTATATATATGTGTATATATATATGTATATATGTATATATATATGTATATATGTATATATATATGTATATATATATGTATGTATATGTGTATATATATATGTGTATATGTATGTGTATATATATATATGTATATGTATATATATATATGTGTATATGTATATATATATATATATATATATATATATATATATATATATATATATATATATATGTATATGTATATATATATATATATATATATATATATATATATATATATATATATATATGTATGTCTTGATTGGATTATCCAGAGAATAGTGGTCGATACCGTGGTAGAGTGCAATATGTATGTGTGGGAAAAATCACAAGACTACTTCATCTCTACAGAACTGTTTCATGAGGGGTTCCCTCAATCATCTCCTGATGACT
>NC_084611.1:22122822-22130322 GCF_033978795.1 Nerophis ophidion | reverse complement strand
CCCAACACATTATCTGTTATCATTAAAAGAACACTAACATTTTTAAAACGGAAGGAGATAAACATATTAAAGCACTGAAATAAACATAATATGTTTAATAAGTACTTTTTGAGCACATTAAACAATAATGTGGCAATAATGCCCATGGTAATTTTGTTAATAAGTGTGAGATGAAATGTTCAGATAGTTATATCCCCAGTTTTTACCCAAATTATCATGAGTATCATTATTATCACAGTATTGTTGAATATGCTCAAAAAGTACTTTACTTATACACACAGAAATGTTTCAACCAAGTTTAGTTTGTTTTTAAATAATGAATTTTAAATAATGAATTTTAGCAGAATTTTAAACAGGCTTATCTTTTTTTTAAATTAATTTGTAAAGGTTTTTGAGTGAGTTTTTTAGGATGAAGGCAAACTACTCCGAGGTATGTGACGTCACACGAGTTCACTTTCTGTTGTAGACACCCCTGTATGTGTCATGTTCTTCCGAGAATAGATCAATCACTCTGTTTCAAGAGAGCACAGCTTTTATGTTTAATGTGCAGAGATGAATAACTTAATTGCTCAGAGAGTAATGTGTTTTATACAAGTTTAGATTGAGGTATGTAGTTTCTTAATAGGTAAAGATGTCAATGTGTTTTGTATCCATATTAGCATTCAAGCTATCTAGTGAGCCTCTGCTAGCTGGTTTATCGGTTTATCAAAGTGCGGTTATCAATAATGGTTTTTAGATTTTAATTTAAAACTGTATAATTAATTTTCTGGAGCTTTACAGCAGTTCACCATCATACCGTTTATCATTTTTGCCCTTTTGAAGAGGATTAAAGTTCAGCTACAATTCTGGCGACTTCCTCAAAGTTCCCATAATATAGTTTTGTACAATTCTAAATAAATTACGGAGGTTTCACAATAGTTTATTGTGTATTGGCCTGTTATCATCTCAGCATTCAATCGATCGCAACTGGAATGGTTTGCCTTAGGAGACGTTTCGCCTCTCATCCGAATAGGCTTCATCAGTTTGTGCTCGTAGACTTAGGCCGGTCAGACTAGATCTGACCAATCGATTGAGTGCCCTGAGATGACAATGACCTGGATACATGAGAACATTCATTGACAAGTTTTATATAATTTCACAAAGTTTATCCTGTTAAACTTGAAGTAGGTTAGATATAATTACTAAATATGTTTAAAATCAAGAGTAAGATTACTAATTCAGCATTAACATTAAAGTGGGCCCCAGGACCCTCTGTAGTAAAAACGTTTGGACCCCATGTCAAAAAAGGTTCAGAACCACTGGTCTAAATTAGGGCTGTCCCGATCCAGGTTTTTGCTCTTCCGATCCGATACGGATATTGTTTTTGCACTTCCTATCTAATACCGATACTGGCCTATCCGAGCATGTATTAAAGTTATTTAGCCTACTTAGTTGTCAGATTCATGTTGAAAAGGGTTTTAGTACTCTTTATAACAACTAGCCAGCTGAATTAGGTGAGTTTGAATAATACACAATGGTTGGTATTCAAGGATAAACACAAAATATCAAATATTATACATGACAAACAGAAATGGCATCATTAAACAGTAAAAAAGTGAATAGTATAAAGTGCAAATAATGCTGTAAACATTATTAAAAAAAAGCAAAACACACAAACAACCTGAGTGGGATAAAATGTCTATAACTCAACATCAATACTTGCTCTTGAACAAGTGTAAACTTAAAAAAAAACAAAAAAAAAACTATCTACACACTCCTTTCAATTGTTTGCCCCAGTCAGGGGGGGGCAAACAATTGAAGCCCAAGCATAATGGGGAGATTCTTTCTAACAAAGACAAGCACTTCAAGATGGTCAGGTGCCAGCCTGCTCCTGTGTTCATCAATGATGAGTGCTAAAAATCCTCTCACTTTTAAGAGTCATTAAAATGTCTTACAACTTTACCACCACGTGGCATGTTTTGCACTCCACCTCTTCATCTTTTTTGTTTTGTAGGGTAAAATAATCCCACACAGGTGACATTTTTACCGTAACTTTTAGTTCACACGGCCGTCTTAACGGTTAGAACACAGACCTGTGGATGTGTTGAAGGTGTGCTAGAAAATGTGTAACGGAGCGTAGGGAGCAGCAGAAGAGTGGAATGTATTTTTTAAATTGGTGCGTTGGAAAACACGGACCAGAGTTTTTAAAAACTGGATCTGGATTGGCATTTTCCCATGCCTTGCGGATACGCATTTTTTGGCCAATATCGGTGGCCGATCCGATCCAAATATCGGATCGGTACAACCCTAGTCTAAATCATATTTATTGGATATGCTTTTGTCTCAATTCAATGTAAGTTGAATTGAATACCTTCTTGTGGTTCCTCAACGTTGTAATAGTGCCGTCTTTTTTTGTATTATGTTAGGAGGCTAATCCAGCTTTGTACTCATCCATTTAGACAAAACAGTCCTGTGTAAAATGCTGTGGACAAATACACTTGCAAATATTAATTTTATAGACATCAGAGCAGGGGAAGGGCATGCAATGAGTTGCAATAATAGACAATGCTCCGGGCAGCACTCTCTGCACAGGTGAGGCAGAGGAGGCTGTCCAACAGCAGAAACTCAGATCTCCACATAGTATGTTCGCCAATTTGTGAAGTCAGGCTGACTTTTAAAACAAGGCAAAACACAGTTTTCAAAGGCATCCTGTGCAAGCTCACGCCTAAATGCATCAACCTTATGATTTCTTATGTTACAGGTGTGTCCAACATTTATAAGTGAGAAAAGTGAAAAGACATAAGTCCCCTTCTATGTTTATTTTTTACTTGTACTAATAAATACGTATTGGTAGTTAAGAAATGACTTATCTATAGCCGATGGGTTACAGGCCTCATACTATAGTAGTATTACTTTGATTACGGTTTGTTTTGACATTGTATAGTCTCTTATGAGTCAGTATTTCATTAATAAACAGTCTGATTTTAGTATTTGTTGATCATTTACACATTTTCCTGGTCTGCATTGTTGCCAGCTACTAATGTTGGTAAGATGGACCGTTAAAGGTGTTTTTGTATGCTAAAAAGATATTCAATCAACAATCAAGCCAAAATATGTTCATACTGTGTCTGGTTATATTCTGAGTTAAAGTAAGGGGTTGATTGTGTAATGTGTATCTTTAAGCTGAAAAAGATAATTAGGAAAAATGTGGGTGTCTACATAGTCATTATCTGATTACGATTTAGCACAATTATCAATCCATGCACCAGAATAACGGAATGATGTTTTTCAACTCTAGCTGCAGAACCTGGGTGTCAACCCAGCCAACATTGGGTTCAGCTATCTGACCATGGAGTCAGACAAGTTTATCTGCATAAGAGAGAAAGTGGGCGAGCAGAACCAGGTGGTGATTGTGGACCTGTCCGACCCAACCAACCCCATCAGGAGACCCATCTCTGCTGACAGCGCCATCATGAACCCCACCAGCAAGGTCATTGCCTTGAAAGGTACGTGCCACATTAAATGTAGTGTGCTGCACAGCTGCCTAAAAATTGTGGCTTTAAATCAACAACAATATTTGTGTTTATCTATCCAGAGTCATGATGTCTGTATGCTATTTATGTAGCTTTAGCCTGAACAGATAAATCTACTACGAATGCTGTGGGAAGGTCACAGTCATGTAGTGACTGTTTTAATGTCATTAGTGTCAGAAATTAATCAAGATTGACACCAAGTGCACTCAGTTCTACCACCTGAATGTATAAAATTATTGTTAGGAATTGATTTTGTGCCACACAGTGCTCACACACAAGCACTAATCAAAATGATTTTCGAAAAAGCTAATTTTTATCTCCCCAAGGGTATAATGAGTTCTTGTTTACCCACTCCCCTTCATCTGTTTTAGGTCTTTCTTATCGTGACTGACCTTTTTTTTGTGCTCTTTCTCTCCCTGGCGTTTTTTCTTTTTTCAGACGGTGAGTTGCTGGCTGTCTGTCTGCTCGCCTGGCGCTCTGTTGTGATGATGACAGTAAACTTGCCTCCCACATAAAAGCTTGCAAAATACCTGTCTCAAGTTCAGTGTTATGTTGGCTTCCAATCAATCAAAAGGGAGACAACTGTTTAGGAAATACACACACACACACACACACACACACACACACACACTCACTGGCTGCACATTGCCTCAACATAACTTGTTGGCGCTACCCTTTTACGAAAACTAACGTGTGTTAGCATGAACTGATGTGTGCTGATAGAGTGACTGTGACCTCACCTGCATGGTAGATAATTTTATTTGAAATAGCATTTGTTGGATGCCACATTTATGCATGGGGAATTTCTTAGTTTTTTTTTATTGAATTTTTTTTTTTTATTGGACACCACATTTGGATACCAAATATAGACTAAAGAGCTATAATGATATATTACAGCACATTTAGACAGCACATAACAATAGTACTGATTTGAAATGCTCAAATCTTAGCTAATTGAAAAGATGGAGTGTTTAGCCTCACTCGCTTTTCTTTCAGAACCATAATCTTAATGATTATGAACCGCGAGTTAGGTATTTGAATACATTATTACTCTATTCATCTATCTCCATGTTTTGAATCGAGGTTAGATATTTTTAACTCCCACATAATCTTCCTGTGAACAAGTAAAGGTATCACTTCATCAAAAGCTGATTGTCAAACATTGTTAAATATCCCATTTTATTTCGCAGTTTTTTTGTTTTTTTTTCCCGCTTGTGCTGTCTGCTTATTGACCTCATCCTTTACTGCGCTGCCCCACAGCTGCTAAGACTCTGCAGATCTTTAACATAGAGATGAAGAGCAAGATGAAGGCTCACACAATGACTGAAGAGGTCATGTTCTGGAAGTGGATATCGGTAAATACCGTTGCCTTGGTGACGGACACGGCCGTCTATCATTGGAGCATGGAAGGGGATTCCCAACCAAGCAAAGTATTCGATCGGCACGCCAGTCTAACAGGATGTCAGATTATTAACTACAGAACTGACGAACAACAGAAGTGGCTGCTGTTGATAGGGATTTCTGCACAGGTAAGTGTGTACTTGTTCATCACACAAAAATGTCCTGTATAACAAGTGGAATGTTTGTCCAATCTGGGATTCTTTACAGTGGGGCAAAAAAGTAATTAGTCATCCACCGATTCTGCAAGTTCTCCCACTTAAAATGATGACAGAGGTCTGTAATTTTCATCATAGGTACACTTCAACTGTGAGAGACGGAATGTGAAAAAAAATCCAGGAATTCACATTGTAGGAATTTTAAAGAATTTATTTGTAAATTATGGTGGAAAATAAGTATTTGGTCAACCATTCAAAGCTCTCACTGACGGAAAGAGGTTTTGGCTCAAAATCTCACGATACATGGCCCCATTCATTCTTTCCTTAACACGGATCAATCGTCCTGTCCCCTTAGCAGAAACACAGCCCCAAAGCATGATGTTTCCACCCCCATGCTTCACAGTTGGTATGGTGTTATTGGGATGCAACTCAGTATTCTTCTTCCTCCAAACACAACAAGTTGAGTTTATACCAAAATTGATACATGGATGATACAGGAGAGGATTGGGAGAATGTCATGTGGTCAGACATTCTCCCAATCAAAATAGAACTTTTTGGGATAAACTCAACTCGTCATTTAAAATTCTTACAATGTGAATTCCTGGATTTTTTTTTCACATTCTGTCTCTCACAGTTGAAGTGTACCTATGATGAAAATTACAGACCTCTGTCATCATTTTAAGTGGGAGAACTTGCACAATTGGTGGCTGACTAAATACTTTTTTGCCCCACTATACCTATATTCTGATAACACCCTTTCTCCTTTATTTAACTTAAAGGTGCTGTTTGCAACACTTACACAGATGCTTGGAGGGCACCAACATTCCAATGTATTTTAAACAGTATATCTCGCCCTCTTATGGCTTCTAGTATGTAATGAAGTAATTAGGTACATACATAACACATGCACGTGTTTTAGGTTTGGGTGTTGTTAGCTATCAATAGCAATTTGGATAGTTAGTGTTAGCTGTCATTTAACGTATATTCTATCATAACAACAACGTGACTGCAAATTGTTTGTTGCTCCTTTTGGACGGCTTTTGTATGTGTGCATGTGCTTCCTGCACCTATGTGTTGATGAGACCAGGTGAGTGACCGCCGTAAACGCCAATAATTGTATTCGGGCCGGTAAAAAAGTATTACATACATTTTGTAATTGTGAAAAATACAGAGCATTGTCAAATAAATGTGTTCAGTTCAACCATACTTGCCAACCTTGAGACCTCCGAATTCGGGAGATCGGGGAGGTGGTTGGGGGTGAGGGGTTGGTTGGAGGGGTTTGCGGGGGTTTTTATTGTAGCGTGCCGGAAGAGTTAATAGTGCAAAGGATTCTGGGTATTTGTTCTCTTGTGTTTATGTTGTGTTACGTTGCGGATGCTCTCGAGAAATGTGTTTGTCATTCTTGTTTGGTGTGGGTTCACAGTGTGGTGCATATTAGTAACAGTGTTAAAGTTGTTTATACGGCCACCGTTAGTTGGACCTATATGGCTTTTAAGCCGCACATATTGTATGACTGGGCCGGCACGTTGTCTGTATGAATAAAAAGCGGACATGATGACCGGTTGTAGATGACGTTAAAGGCAATTCCTTTGAGGTTGTCCGGGTGGAAATCGGGACAAATTCGGGAGAATGGTTGCCCCGGGATATTCTCGGGAGGGGCACTGAAATCCGGGAGTCTCCCGGGAAAATCGGTAGGGTTGGCAAGTATGAGTGAAACTATTAATGATAACATAAGCTAGTCGGTGGTGTTCTTGTTATATTTTTTGGTATGTAAAATATTACTGTGAGGAAGTTGCAAACAGCACCTTTAAGCAGATATTAATTCAGTATCTCTGACGGAATGGAAATACCAAATAAGCGACGGCATGGATGTCAAGCAGATATTATTTTATTTTTGCTCCCTGTTTCAAAGAGCAGGAAGAGGAGATTCAGCAATTTGCCATGCATTGTCTAAAGCTTTTGTCTGCCTGTCCTTATAGCAAAATCGTGTGGTTGGGGCAATGCAACTCTATTCCGTGGAGAGAAAAGTGTCCCAGCCAATAGAAGGTCACACTGCTGCATTCGGGGAGTTTAAGGCAGAGGGGAACGGCAAACCGTCCACCCTCTTCTGCTTTGCTGTGCGCACACAAGCTGGAGGAAAGGTGAGGAGCTTTTGAACATTGCACAAGGATGTAATAAGTCTATAGCAAACAATGGTTTTAACATCAAGAACACTGTCATCATTATTTGGATGAAATCTGATTTTGTTTTTTGTGGTTGTCTCCCTTTTGTGGTTGTATAATAACGTGTTGGAAATTCATCCAGCTGCACATTATTGAAGTTGGTCAGCCACCTGCAGGAAACCAGCCATTCGCTAAGAAAGCAGTGGATGTGTTTTTCCCCCCCGAGGCCCAGACAGATTTTCCTGTAGCTATGCAGGTATGTAGTCAAAG